>NC_085867.1:10945175-10952675 GCF_034702125.1 Engraulis encrasicolus | reverse complement strand
GACTTACCGGTATAGTTGTCAACAAACAGACATCTTAAATTAACATTAGGCAAACCCAACCGCAGGCAATACAGTAAAAGGCTCAGCGGTGATATGACAGGGCCCTGTAGTCATTACTTTTGTAGCCTAATCATGTTAAATTACTTTTCTTACATGTTTTTGTCTTTGACAACTGAATAATGCTGCATTCACATGATTGGGGAGCCATAACAAAACACACATAACTTGTCATATAAGCTTTATTTCATGAACAGAACAATCAAACTAAACCAGGCCGTCACATTAAGGGTGAGTAAATTTCAGCAATAGTATGTCCATTTGGTGTGTAGCAGGGCTTACATGTATAGGCCTATTAAGTTATCAGAAATAAGTGCCATGAAAAGCACCGAAGAAAAGCACACATGCAATAGACAAAAACACAGGAGAGTGAATAAGTCTATGGTAAGACAGGCTTGAGCAATGGTAGATATGTTTCACAATCTCAAACACTTAACTGGAAAGCAGCATGGGGTCAGTTGTCCTTACTGGCCAGACAGCTCAGTTTCAGTTCTCAAATGACATGATGGAGCAATGGTAAACACACATATATGTAGATATGTTTCACAATCTCAAACACTTAACTGGAAAGTAGCATGGGGCCAGTTGTCCTTTCTGGCCAGACAGCTCAGTTTCAGTTCTCAAATGACATGATGGAGATGCAAGATAGTGACTGATGACACTCTGATGAAGGCCGCAGAGCCTTTGCGCATTTTAATGCATTTGCCCGTTAAATAAAATTAGTTGGGTTTTTTTTAATCCACATTAATCAACTGAAGTGCCTGGATCAATTATTTTTTTTCCTCCTGTCTTATTTTGAACATTAAACCCCTTCCAAGAGTACCAGTTGATTTTGAGGGATACTAGTAGTGCTCTACCAACTCTTCTGCTGATGCAAGATAGTCATTGACAACACTGAAGTAGGCACTGGTTAATCTCTTTTCCACAGGCCCCACCTGCTTTGAATAATTTCATTAGAGGGGCTACATTAGAGAGGAGGAGGGGGGGTGAGAGCCTACCCCTCATCACAAGACTAGGACCAACTGGTGATGGTGGCTGGACAGGCCGGAGGTGGTGGCATTCACATCAGAGTACTGAGTGAATCATCAACTTAAAGGGACACTGTGTGAGATTTTTAGTTGTTTATTTCCAGAATTCATGCTTTCATGAATACTTACCACCACCATCGAAGTACCGGTATTCATTATGACTGGAAAAATTGCACTTTTCATAAATGAAAAGGGGGATCCTTTCCATGGTCAGCCATTTTGAATTTCCAGAAATAGCCATTTTTAGCTGCAAAAATGACTGTACTTGGACCATACTAGAAAATGTGTGTTTATTACTTAGTAAACTTTCATGTAAAGATCAATTTTGGCAATAGGCAGCCCAGTTTCAATGAGCAACATAGTTGCAGTACCTTTTTTACCATTTCCTGCAAAGTGTCCCTTTAAGGCTGTGGTTTTCAAAGTGGGGGCAGCAAAATTAACTTAACTAAACCAAAATAAACAAAAAAACAAGCCTAACAACATTCCTACTTGTCATGACTTCTAGTCTCTTTGAAATAGCCCCATTTACACACTACTACTTGTCAGGGTAAAGTTTTGGAACCCCTGACCTAGGGCCTTGATGACCCTCTGCATTACTCGCAGTGGTGAAGGCTGAAGAGAAGGTGCCAATCCACATCTGAAGCAGAGACCCACTGCATCACCTCCTCACAGGACAGGGACCAACAGTTGAGCTGGCCTGAAGATGTGATGAGTAGAGCCACAAGCAAACCTCAAAGCCATCCAACTGAATTGAGTAAATTATTGACTGTGAAGCACAAAATGGAAGCAGGCATTAGAAGAAAATTGCAAAAAAACAGAAGTGGTACTGCACAATGTACTCTATACCAGGGGTGAGGAACCTTTTTCATTCAAAGGGCTGCTTTAAATGTATGAAGTCCTCCAATGAACACACATCTGAAAATATGCTATATACAGAGACTGGATAAGATAATCTCTGTCCATATCTACCTCCCATTACTTGTTAACAATGTCATCAAACTCTGTGTTCATGTGAGAATTATACAATGTATGTTATACGACATACTGTATGTTCCATGTTTGAAAAAGATGACTTTGAATACCTGTATGCATGTCTTTAAAATGTGACATACAATTTTATGTTGATGTCAGATAATATCAGAAATGGATTGTTAGAGGGGTTGAGGAAGACAGTGCAGGTGAAGTGGTATGCATATGGCAAGTTCTGTAAGGCATGACTGTCTCTGTGCTGTGAGATGTAAATTGTTAAAACGCCTTCCAGGAGCAAAATCAGGCATTTGGGTTAGGGATCAATCAATTCATGGGATGTTGTTTTAGTGATTACTTACCATTTGGTTAGTGGTGAGATGAAGGGTCTTGTTTGTCCAAGATTGTAGCCTCCTCGCTGACATTCTCCCTGCCCGCTGTCTCCCTGCTGACCGCCTCACTGCCTCCCCGCTTACAGCCTTATCAGTGCATGCCTTGTCCATCAGATCAAACTGGTCATGGTCAACTTGAACATCTGAAAAAGAATGAAAAGAAAAGGGCACATGTGGAAAGATGTATGCAAGCTAACTAGACATTTGAATTAGACTATCAGTTCAATATTGATTTCCGACTTCACAGAGAGTGAGAAAGATTTGATGGTATAATACCAGTCATGGAAGCAGAGAATGTGTGCACATTAGCGGAACAGGACAAGGACCATAGCAGCAATAATAACTTAGTAACCGAGGCAAAGTGTCCCTACATCGACATAAATTACATCCACACGTCGTTTTCACAGCATATAGTCTAACATCAGAGTTACTGATGGCAATTGAGATTGTACGAACTAAATCCAAGTTTGACAGCAGCAGCTAATTTTCGAAGCATAACTAAGTAGCATAAGGCTAGCACGAGGCTTGACTAACTTCAAACTTAATTCATCAAACGGTGTCAATAGTTTTTGAGATCAATATTATTCTCGTTGCTCTCCGCTAATGCTTTGTTGTTCAAGCAGCCCATGTAATGTTTTCATTTTCATAAATTTCATTATTATCATCAAGCCATTCTTGTGAGCTAACTAGCTAGCCACGGCCTCAGGAGCATCTATATTTTCAACACGCTGGTAAAACTCTGGTAATACGATAATACTCTGTTCACAAACAGATTCAATAGTAATGTTCAATCTTACTTGTGAAAGGTAATCCCACAACTTCTGTTGCTGGTCTGTGTTCACTCGTTTGAGCAGGAGTTTTGCTGAACACCGGCCGAGTCTCTACTGCAAATTCAATGACAAACGTTATCGCGTGAGCTTGATGTTCACCTTTCCAAGATGGCGGCGCCATTGACCGCGTTCTAGTAGACAATGCTTAGTCTAGTATTCTATATGATGTCTATGGTCGCAAGGGGGAGGGAGGGAAATGCCCCTTTAGGCAGACCTAAGGACTGTTCTATTCATTCTAGGAGCATTATGACACGCCCCTTTAGGCAGACCGGAACCTGGTCACGTTAGCTGCCCATAGAAACCTATTATGTTGGCATATCTCTATATAAAATCTCTGACTAAAGGCCCTGTGCACTGTCATAGTGGTGAAGTCCTGGTAATAAAGTCTATTCAGTGACTATTACAACATTCCAATGGTGGAATAGCATTCGTCAAGGGGCTACAACCTGGTGAAGACTTTGAGCCACAATGTCAGCATGCAAGAACAAATAGTAAGATTTTGTAAAGCAGCAGCGAGGTGCTCTTCTTCTACACGCTGAAAATGATGAAACTTTGAAAAGCTACACTTGGGAAAAAAAAAATCAAAACATTCAACAGCCCCCTCAAAATAAATTCAAAACATGATCAGAAATGAAAAGAATGTCCTGGGGCACTCTGCTATCAGCAGTCCATTTCTAGAGCCTCATTCGTTGGACTTTTGATAGCATGGTGCCTTGGGACTTTCCATTTTATTGACGATTAGACTACCCTCCTTCTTCCCTAGAAGATACAATGACAGGGTCTCCCATCTCTTTTTTAACCCTCAAGCGACCGGCCTGTTTTTGCGACTAATCTGACCGAGCGGGGTCATTTATGACCCCAAGGAGTTTATATAGAAATACCACCCTATAAATTATTTTTTTGGGTTCATTCGAATTTATTTACATCTTGTACATACTTGTCCCTCATCTAAAGCAAAAAAATGTGAATTTGAACATTTTATTGTTTTGCTAAAAATTTGTCAAACTTACATACGTATATGCTAAATATGATGTATGCCCTCATTTGCATATGTAAACATCAAAATACAAAAAACATCCAATACATTTTTTTCTTCTCTCATCACCAGTAATCATTTGAGAAAGTTTCATATTGATAGCTATCATTTACATTTTTTAGCCTATTCACTTGTAGTAGTCTTACCGTAATAATACAGTATATTTATGCTAATTATGGAAATTGCTCAAAGTGAAACTTTGGGAAACCAAGCTAAATTCTATCCATTAGGCCCATAGATGATATTCCTGCAATAAAACTTTAAGGTACTCAACATTTCTGGGTTCATGAAATCACAAGATCAGAGAATATGGTAATTTACATAGACAAAACCATGTCTCAAACATATAACCTTGTGCACACTCAAAATTTCTCTGAAACTTTTTCTGGACATTGTAGCTGTGAAAAGGTGTCTTCCATATGTATTAGAGCAAAGAAATGATTCAACTGATGCTTCAGCCTTTGTATAGTCATATAATAAGGAAAATTCTAAAATCGCCATTGATTTCTACACTGATGACTTGTTTCCTCCCTCTTTGTTCATCAGGATGACTTCCATTTCATATTCTAATCATGTGTCTAGGACCACTGTGCCATGATATCAACAAATATGGAGCAATAACAGAGGAAATGCTACCTGGGTGCCCTCACAATATGCTTCGTTGGCTATCGCAGGGGTGCCCTATTTATTTATATAATATATTATATTTTAATACTATAAATGTTTATATTATGAATATTTTAAGTCTGCTGACCATGGCCTGCCCCAAGACACAAAATACAAAAAACAGAGTTTGAAAATTACAACAACAATGGACATTATAATGTTGAGTATCTCATGGATCCTCTCGGGGTCATAAATGACCCCAGAGGTGTTTTGATTATAAATCCTACATACATGGTCCAAATCATCAACATGATGATGGCTCACAAAAATCATTCACAACATGCACAACATATGTATTGACAAACTCCTAGAAGGACAAGTTTTTCTGATGAAAATTGCAGAAATGGTCATAAATGACCCCAGTCGGTCGCTTTACGGTTAAGTACTCAAAACATTCAGTCTCTTTACAACACGTCAGATCAAACATGGCTTTGTAAAATGCACACATTTCAACAGGACTCTCTAAAAGCCAAAAAGTCAAACTGCATTCTTTAAGACACACCAGCACAAACATTGTGCATTGGAACACATAATGCCTGAGGTTGCTGTAGGATAAGCAACTGCTAGCTGTTCTTGCAATATAATGTAGTCTGAATATGAGTGTGTTTTCCCCTGTGTCACTTCTCTAAAATGCTAGTCCATATTTCATATCTCTTGGAGATAAACAGGTAGATGAACACACACACACACACACACACACACACACACACACACACACACACACACACACACACACACACACACACATACACACACACACACACAGAGAGAGAGAGAGAGAGAGAGAGAGAGAGAGAGAGAGAGAGAGAGAGAGAGAGAGAGAGAGAGAGAGAGAGAGAGAGAGTGAGAGTTAAAATAATGTGTGCAATAATGTATTTTGAAATTAATAACAATTATAATAACTTTATTTGTATGGAACAATTCATACAAGACATGCGGGCTTAACAGTTTAACAGATTAACAACGACGATACAAAAATAACTAAAATAGGCTGATTAAGAAGACAAATATTTAACAAAAGTGAAGGCAAATGTATGCAGAGTCGTTGACTCAGAATTTGGAAACATGGAATAACAAAGTAAGAAAACAAATAATAAAAAAATGTCAAATTTAAGAATAAGACAATTTTGACTTAAAAAATAATTGCATAAAATATCAATATTCAGTCAGAAAACAAATAACAATGAAATGGCATGAAATAGTTTCACCCTTATACCCTAGACCCAGAACAAATGCTAGCCTTATAACTCGGGTTCTAACGGCCTGTTGCCAAACCTGCGTCTCCGGCATCTGGTTGAAACGGTTTTAGACTGAGGTGCTCAAATAAGTGCTGGAGAGCAAATCACCAAGACTGTGTGTGTGTGTGTGTGTGTGTGTGTGTGTGTGTGTGTGTGTGTGTGTGTGTGTGTGTGTGTGTGTGTGTGTGTGTGTGTGTGTGTGTGTGTGTGTGTGTATGTGTGTGTGTGTGTGTGAGTGTGTGTGTGTGTGTGTGTGTGTGTTGCCCCAGGTTGGATGTTGTTGCAAAGAGGAATGAACGTGTGTTTCCATGCACATACTCATAATGAGATGGTTTTACTTGCCTCATTTTTCTCTTTAATTAAAAAACAGCTTAGTCATTCTGTTGACTTGGCTTGTTTCTATAACTAACGAAGTGTGAATTCATAAGCATAGATTCCTCCACCTCCAGGCACACACAAACACACACACACACACACACACACACACACACACACACACACACACACACACACACACACACACACACACACACACACACACACACACACACACACACACACACACACACACACACACGCATACACACATGCACACATGCAAACATGCAAACACTCACTATCTACCTCTCTCTAACACACACACACACACACACACACACACACACACACACACACACACACACACACACACACACACACACACACACACTGCAACCTTGCCAGCTCCTCCTGCTACAGATGGGTTTATCTTCCGTTGGGCCATTATGCATGCAGCCAATAAAGTTTATTGTGTGTGTACAGAGGTTCATCATTCATTCACCTGCGTATGTGTTATTAGCATTATTTTGCATTGCCATTTGCATGCATATGCACATGAAGGACAATATGGATGCATTGCTTGAGCCACTTTATCATTTCCCTAATAGAGTCCATTTGTTATTTAGTGACGTGATTGAGTAACTTGAAAAGTGAGAATGAGAATACAAAACTCAGATATGGCATCTTCGACATAAACCTCAAAACACAGTTTCATCGGTAGGCAGTCAGGGTATGTGGTTAGGGCATCAGACCTGTAGGCCAAAGGTTGCCGGTTCGACTCACAACCCGTCACATTGGATGGGGGAAGTAATTAACCAATGCCCTCCCCCATCCTTCTCCATGACTGAGGTACCCTGATTATGGTACCGTCCCGTGGCACTGTTCCCTTGCGAGCGCCATTGAGGGCTGCCCCCTTGCAACAGGTGAGGCATAAATGCAATTTCATTGTGTGCAGTGCGCAGTATTCAC
>NC_085867.1:10937675-10940175 GCF_034702125.1 Engraulis encrasicolus | reverse complement strand
TCTGTTCTCCCTGCCTTTCTTCAGCCAGCGCCCCGGAGCTGGGGGGGTCAGGGGAAGAGTTGACCCCCGTGTCAGCACTCCTGCATGGGAGCCATTATCAATCCTTGATTGATTAGTTTGAGCGGAAATCCCCTTTTCCCTCTCCTCCTTCTCTCTCTCTCTCTCTCTCTCTCTCTCTCTCTCTCTCTCTCTCTCTCTCTCTCTCTCTCTCTCTCTCTCTCTTTCTGTGTGTCTGTTCCTTCTCTCTCTCTCTTCTTTGGTCTCTCTCTCTCTCTCTCTCTCTCTCTCTCTCTCTCTCTCTCTCTCTCTCTCTTTCCTCCCCCTCTGGTCTCCTTCTTTTTCTTGCCTCCCCCTGACACTGCTCTGTGCAGTGCTCATCTGCCTCGCCTCCTCTCTTCTCTTTTTAGTCTCTGCCCCTCTTCTCTCTCTTTCTCTCTCGTGTTCTCTCTCTCTCTCGTGCTGCTTTCTCAGTCTTTCTCAGTTACTTCACAGTGGCGAAGAATTGCTTTCTATCTATTTCCCCTCTCTCCGTCATTCCGCTGTCCGTCTACTTACTGTGTGTCATTTACCTATATTTGACTCTCTCTCTCTCTCTCTCTCTCTCTCTCTCTCTCTCTCTCTCTCTCTCTCTCTCTCTCTCTCTCTCTCTCTCTCTCTCTCTCTCTCTCTCTCTCTCTCTCTCTCTGTCTCTATCTCATGTTCCTTCCACAATCTTTCAATATCCCTGTTTCACTTTTTTTTTAATTCAAATGTCTTCCGTATCTTTCACACTTTGCCATGTCACTGGGAAAGCGAAGCAACGTTCCTTTTTCTTTCTTTCTTTCTTTCTTTCTTTCTTTCTTTCTTTCTTTCTTTCTTTCTTTCTTTCTTTCTTTCTTTCTTTCTTTCTTTCTTTCTTTCTTTCTTTCTTTCTTTCTATGTGTGTGTTCTCTCTGTTCTATGTGTGTGTAGGTGTTTGTGTGGGTATCCGTGAAAAGAAAAAGAAGAGTGTGTGTGAGAGGGGAGAGAGAAAGAGACAGAGAGAGAGAAAGAGACAGCGCGAGGCTGGCATGAGAAGACGAGACAGAGTAAAGGCATGTAGTGTACTGTATGTAGTAGCTGTCAAGATGCTCCCCTGTGTGTTTCTGTCGGAGCTATCGGTGGAAAGGAAAGTAACAGTGCTGCTGCCGTGCTCTGCACGGGGCTCTGTGCGTGTGTGCGTGTGTGTGTGTGTGTGTGTGTGTGTGTGCGTGTGTGTGCGTGTGTGTGTGTGTGTGCGTGTGCGTGTGTGTGTGTGTGTGTGTGCGTGTGTTGGTGTGTGTGCACTGTGTGTGTGCGTGTATGTGTGTGTGTGCGTGCATGCGTGTGTGCATGCATGCACGCGTGCGTGTGCGTGTTTGCATGCGTGCGTGTGTGTGCGCGTACATGTGTGCATGCGTGCGTGCGTGCGTGTGAGCGCGTGTGTGTGTGCGTGCACGTGCGCGTGTGTGCGTGCCTGCGAGTGTGTGTGTGTGTGTGTGTGTGTGTGTGTGTGTGTGTGTGAGTGTGTGTGTGTCTCAGCTCCCTCAGCTGTAGACCCTGGGGCTCGACTCCTGCTCTAAAGGAGCGCGCCGCTTCTGCTCGTCTTCAACCTGTCAGGAGACAGAAGGAGACCCTGGAGTACATTTGGCAGTGTTCACTTATTTAACACTCGGGAGTGTCAAATCTAACACTAAAGTGTGCTTTTCAGACACTCTAAGGTGTTGAGTTAACACTTGCAAAATGTACCCTGGAGCTCCACCGTGGCTGCTGCTGCACTCCTCACATTAGGGGGGGATCACAGATCTGGAGAATTGGATGTTGTTCACTTCTATCATGATCCCATTCGCATGTCAGAAGACACAGACAAGGATACCCCCCAGTTTCCACTACTGTGTTACTATTAACTTGAGAACCGATGGAGGTTCTCAACTTGTGGTTTGACTTTTATTCTATAGCAGCATGATTCCTTTTCACATGCTAGGAGATGGCGGAATCTCCAGCAACTTTTGGAGGAATTCATTTTAAAATGCCATAATCCAAACTGAACTAGAAAAGAGGATATACACCATAAACTTCAAAGCACAATGGGTGGGGAAAATACAAGCATATTATACAGGCATACTGTATAACACGATTAGTGCAGATTATTAAGGTTAGTGTTGGGTTACGGTTCGTGTTGTTATGAAAGGACACTGTAAGACATTCTTGGAAATTCTTGGACAGTCTTTGAAACGGGCCTGGACTGGTAATCTGGCATACAGGGCATTTTCCCGGACAGTCCTCAGGGGCCGATGCTGTTGTTTTCCTGGGGGTTGGCCCACAAATTAGAGGGGGAGGCCCACTGGTCCATCGCAGCGGAACGATACCATGCTCAGGGTACCTCAGTCATGGAGGAGGATGGGGCAGAGCACTGGTTAATTACTCCCAGCACTGACCTGGTGGGTCAGGAGTCGAAGTGGTAACCATAGGGATACAAGTCTGACGCCCTAACCACTTAGCC
>NC_085867.1:10920175-10927675 GCF_034702125.1 Engraulis encrasicolus | reverse complement strand
ATAAAAATAAAATAAGAAAAATGTTTATAAATAAAAGACTCTCGCCTCTAAAGAACTTGTTTTTAAATAACAGTGGGTTGTTTTACAAGGTCTTGTTTTCTTTTTTTTAAATAACACAAGCTTGCCTCACAAGGTCATAGCTTTAAATAACACAGAGTTGCTTTGTAAGCTTCTGTTTGTAAGTAAGAGAGGCTCTGCCGCTTCGTGAGGTCATGTTTTTCTAAATAGCTTTTTTTGTGCTTCGTACTGCTTGTTCTGGCTGTACCTACTGTACCTACCTGCGTACTTTCAAACCTGCCCCCACCGTTCTCGCTCTCTCTCTGTAAGCACTAATTTTTCTCTCCTGACAGCACTATTCTAACAGGGGGTGCCCCATTATATTATGCATTAGCAGGCTAAATGCTAACGGATGTCCCATTGCATTAGGCATATTAGGGAGACGCTATGCTAACAGAGCAGAAGAGGATGAGCGAGGCAGATGGCAGTGGATGTGAATGTGCTGTCATCATTATCGAAGCAGACTTAGAAACAAGCCATATATACCCGTATTCATCTATTTTTATTTATTTATTTATTTTTGCTGGAATGACTTCCTAATAAACACACTGTCCCGCATACCCAACGGAAAACGTATGGGATAATAAGTCCCTAACAGCATTTCCGTTGGCATTCAGCGGCAGAGCGGCAGGCAGGCAGGCAGGCACCATTTTCAGTGAAGTGAAGTCTTCATTTCAGAGTGATGAGGATGATGAGACTGGGGGATGAGGCTGGGTAGCAATGTAGATTGCATTTATGTTTAATAGCAGCAGGCCTGTCGCTAGACACAAGCAGAGTATGCAGCGTGCTTAGGGCACCAACCACTTTGGCCCCAAAATTGGGGCCTCTTATATTGAGATTGATTAAAAAACGTCATGAAAGAAATGCTGAATTACATCACAAAACATGTATTTATTAGGTAGTAGTAAATTATTATTATTATTTAATTATGCTTAGGGCCTCCAAAACCTTAGCAGTGGCCCTGAATATAAGTGCTGATGGAGGAGCCAGTAGCGATAGCAAAATGTAGTAGAGGTAGCTGCTAACAATAGTGGGTAGTGGTAGCTTTGGATTTTTCTCCAGTGGCTGCTCTGATTGGATACGTTGTCAAAGTCAAAGTTCATTGAGATGCACATAGGTTAGACACATATCGCTTTCTCTCTCTCTCTCTCTCTCTCTCTCTCTCTCTCTCTCTCTCTCTCTCTCTGTGTGTGTGTGTGTGTGTGTGTGTGTGTGTGTGTGTGTGTGTGTGTGTGTGTGTGTGTGTGTGTGTGTGTGTGTGTGTGTGTGTGTGTGTGTGTGTGTGTGTGTGTCTGTCTGTCTGTGTGTCTGTGTGTGTGTGTGTGTGTGTGTGTGTGCATGCTTGCAGGTGTATTATGCGAGACAATGTTAAAACAAATGGTTATACTGTAATGGCCTTATTATTAACATCTGATTATTAACAACTCGGTGCTTTTCATGTTCTAATTAATGTATCAACTTCCAATCTCCATACACTAATTAGTGCGTACCTGCACATTACCAAGAAACAAGAGCTGAATATAGGTTAAGAGGAGGGCCATTATTTGTTGATTATGTAGAAGTGAGCTCATGTGTGTATACTATTTGTACACACACACACACGCGTGCACACACACACACACACACACACGCACACACACACACACGCACACAGGCACTCAGGCACTCAGGCACGCAAACACACACACACACACACACACACACACACACACACACACACACACACACACACACACACACTCACACACACGCACACACGCACGCACGCACACACACACACACATACACGCACGCACGCACACACACACACACACACACACACACACCCTGCACACACACACTGTGTAAGTGAGCACGCGCTCATCTTCCTGTTTGTCTGTCTGGCAGGCTGATGCTGTACTGTACTGTACTGTGCGCGTGTGTGTTTTGCACTGGCTAGCCAGATCTCCCCATGGGATTTTGTGTTTACTAGATGGAGGCAGGAAATACTAGCCTGGGCGAATAGCCGACTGTTGACTCCATCAATCAGTCTGGCAAAAGCCATGAAGAATCCGTCTCCGTGGACGATGGGAGATGGTCTGATCTTACTATATCATTTAAATTAATTGAAGTTCCAAACTCAAATTAAAACCCATATTGTGCTTTATTAGCATGCCTGTTACGTTATAGCGTCGCAAAAGCATACAAATAACAAAACGAAAGTGTGAATATAGTTACCTTAACCAATCAGTAACGGAGCTCGCAGGTGAGTTCTACGTCACCACTCTCAACTGTTTGCTGATTGGCTAAACACTGAGAGAACCGAGCTTGAGGCTTTTGCCATGTGCGATGTGCGGAGCCAAAATCTTTGGGTGGAGTAAATGGATGGCGTCGCCAGGCTAAGGAAATACAGGCAGATGAGATGAATTGAGGCTGGCTGTCTAAAGAGCTAAAGGGCTAATAGGCTGGACCTATACCTACAGTCTACATGTAAACGGATAGTCCTATTACATTACATATTAGAAGCAAGAATATGAGCAAGAGGCAGTAGGGGTATGCAATCTGACGTTATTAAATCCTGATGAATAAGAATGAGCAGAAGATCATCTGCAAATCGTATACTAGATCTCATTGGAGTGAGGATGTTTACTTTGTCAGAGCGTTGATGTTCACTTTATCTGGGTGATGTTTATTTACTAAGTGTTATTGTCTTCATTTTTTTTACTGAATTTACTAAATCTCTATTCTACTCTACTCTACTCTGCGTGACTCTACTCTCCCCTACTCTCCTCTCCTCTACTCTATTCTACTCTACTCTACTCTACTCTACTCTACTCTACTCTAGTCTACTCTACTCTACTCTGCTCTACTCAGTCATAAGGCTCTCCCCCTGTAGCTCATGCCACTGCAGCCTCTGCCTATACTGTCTGCTTTGCCCTGTTAGTGCTTGGGGATTAATAAAGTATGTACTCTACTCTACCCAGTCCGGACGCTGTGCCTCTGCCTCTGCCCTGTTAGTGCTTGGGGATTAATAAAGTAGGCCTATATCTACTGTCTCCTCTACCTAGTCCGTAGGCTGTCTCTCTGCCTCTGCTGCCGCTGCCTGGGTCTCCGCCTGTACCTCCTCTGTCTCTGTTACTGTGCCGAGTGCATTTGCATATTTAGTGCTGTCGTAAGTGGATTGCTCTGGTGCCGCCATGGTAAGTGGATTGCTGCCAGGGACGCTGACAGCTCTGGCCTGGCCCGGGACAAAAATCACATAAAAGGGCCCCCCCTCCTAGAGTTCTCAACGGGCCTGAAAATGTCAACCCGACCCTACCCGGCCCGTGGCTTTTAAAGCCCGAGCCCGATGTTATCCGACACATCACTAGAATTATATAACCGAACCCGGCCCGAGGCCCGAAGTCGGGGGTCGAGTTTCCCCACGTTATCCTATGGAGAATGACGGGTTGTGGTGGGTCTTTAAGGGCACTTATGTGCAGTAAATTGCATAACCCACTTAAAAACCTAGGGAAAAGATATTTAATATGAAATGGGGAAACGTTCTTGCTATTTAAGCAGAATCATCCACAGCGCGATTTCAATAACCGCCTCTTCACGGCAACAACAATCTATCCACCTTTTGTTTTGACTTCTAAATGTAGGCTTACTACATTTCCACCCCGTGTATCTGATTAAATGTAGGCTACGTGAAGTTGCCCCTCCCTCCTTGTTTGTTCATATGCGTGGATGAGATGGAAAGCCTGGCTGTGCCAAACATTGTTTAAAAGTTTCATAAAATTTTGGTCGGCACACAAGGTTTTGGACATACTAATTTCTAGTGGCACCTGGGCTACGGTTGGTGCATTGATCAGCCATGTAGCAAAAAAGACAGATAACCTAGGTGAGAGGATGAGATCTTCCTCGGCCGGCGAGCGCTCCGCATGTGTGTGCGCCCCAAGACCCGACAGTTAGGGCCTACTTAAAAGTCAATTTGAGCACGAAAACAGCAAAGACAAGGTGATATTTCATTCAAACAGGGCCTACACGCTCCAAATAAAACATTTGCTGAGGGGATTTTCAACCAGACCGCAGCGCGAGCAGACAGTCAGTGTGAAAAGCCAAGTCTACCGGCACCTTCGCTGCCGCTCGCTTACCATCGGTGCACGAGCCATTTAAATAGTGAAGTGGCATATCGCAACAGCACATGCGGATTAGCCAAATTATATGCAACAAAGTCGCCAACAAAGCGTGGATTTAACGTTTAATACGCATATGCCAACGTTGTGTGAATACGTGGAAAGGATAACCTAATTGGAAAGCCACTGTCCTTTCTAGTATAGCCTATGTAGAAGACCGCTTCGGTTTCGTTTCACCTCATGGGGAAAACATAATTTCCATGCACTGCATTTGCTGAGACTACTAAGCAATAAAGTTAGCGATCAAACTAAAAGTATTGGTTGTTGTAATTACAGCATTTAATATGCTAGGCCTACTATGGCTGTTGTTTAAAATAGTCATTGGATTGCCAACCGTCCCTTGTATTAAGAAACAAAAGTATGGTTCCATGAGCTGACATGGGACTCAATATCGTTAAAATTGCATCTAAGAACTTTTTTCCCGTTTTTATTAGTTTGCGTAATTGTAGCCAATGTAGTTTTTCTGTGCGTTCCGGGACCTCTTTCCAACTCATCATCGCTGTGATGTGATGTTTGTTTTGCGTTCTGGTACCTTGTGATTTAGCCTACAAATTAAGCACTGCGCAAGGTTGCATGCAGCAGCCTGCCAGACCTTCGTTACGCAGGCCTACATAGGCCTATATTTAGATAGATAGATTCTAGGTCTTTACTAACCCATCAAGGGGAAATTCGCCCTGATTCACGGTAAACAGCAGAACTGTTTTTTTTTTTTTTACTGGGCGGAAAAGATTGAGCCCGCGGACCGAACCGACCCGAGACATATTCTTATATTTTCGACCCGAACCCGGCCCGAACCCAAAGGGCCCATCGGGTTTTTCGGGCTGACCCGACCCGTTGAGAACTCTAACCCCTCCTACTCAATATGTACATACAGTGAAATGGAGACCCTGGAGATTCTGGGCCCTCCTCCTCTGGGGTGCATTTCTCAAAAGTGTAGTTGCTGACTGCATTAGCTACTTTGTTGTTTGCAATGCAATTTCCCATTTAATTGCAACAACCCAAGTTGCTAACGGCTAACAACTACGCGTTTCAGAAATGCGCCCCTTGCTGGTGCCAGGACAACTGGCCCGTTTGCTGCCCCTCCTGTCTGCGGGCCTGATAGCCGCTATGGTGCTGGTGCTGCACAGGCTGGGTGGCTGGCTGGGTGGCTGGCTGGCTGGCGACGCTGTCAGGGCCAATTTCTCCGCGGGGCCTCATCGAGACATGGCGGCATGGCCGATGACATGGCACCTGCTTTCGTAGCCAATCTGCCTCGCAGTCCATTACAATTACTGTATGTGTGGTGTGTTGGGGGGCCTGCCTGCGTGTGTGCTTTTGTGTTGGACTCAGGGCCTGTTTCTGTGTGTGTGCGTGCGTGCGTGCGTGTGTTTGTATGTGCGTGTGTGTGTGTGTGTGTGTGTGTGTGCGTGTGTGCGTGTGTGTGCGTGTGTGTGCGTGTGTGTGCACACAAGCGTGTGTGTGCGCACATGCATGTGTGTGTGTGTTTGTGTCTGGGTTTATGTTTATGATGATTGTGTTTGTGTCTGTTTGCGCTAATGCTATATGGATGTGTGTATGTGCACGTGTGTGTGTGTGTGTGTGTGTTTGGGTGTGTTTGTGAATGTGTGCTTCCATCTGCTTGTGCCAATGGGTTTATATTAATTGATAACTTAATCACATCACTTCCTCCACTCGGCTATGGACACACAGAGGCAGCTTTTCACTTGGGAGCTACATCCACTTACTGTACAGACCGACGGGGCTGTAGTTTTGATTAAAGTGATGCAGGATTATCAACACTGCACTGAAAAGAAATATATCAGCGATAACTCATGATAACTTATTGGTCTATACAGTGGTGTAGTCTACTTTTTTATGGTGGGTATACTGTATATTTGAGCATTTTTTGAAGTGGGTATACTGTATATATTTGTGCTATTCAAAACAATGGATGAATCTATTTGAAGTGGGTATACTGAAATCCCTGAAATTTAGAAGTGGGTATACTCCGTATACCCGCGTTCTACGTAGACTACACCACTGGGTCTATAATCAAATTATTGTCCTATACCCTATGCCAGGGGTGGCCAACCAGTCGGAGACTAAGAGCCACATTTTGTAATGTGTCACAGCAAAGAGCCACATTGGCACACAAACATCACACGGCATATAAACATGCGCACATCCACCAAAATGGGCATCACCCATCCTTCTCGCACCACAGACCAGCATACACAACAACACATGAGCATGAACATCAACCATCTCTTCCTTTCTCACACAGACACAGACACAGACACAGACACAGACACACACACACACACACACACACACACACACACACACACACACACACACACACACACACACACACACACACACACACACACACACACAAAATGACAGATTGATGTTACACTCCAACTTAATGGCCTGCCTACAAGACAATCCTGAATATAAGATTCCCCCACCTTTTTTTTTACTGCTTCATTTTTTTTAGGGGAAAGGTTTTTTCAAGATAAAAATGTTGTTTTACATAAAAAGACAAGGGTACACAGGTCAAAATTATGTTCATAAATTCTTTCATATTTTAATAAAACACGTTTCACAGCATAATTTCCATGAGCACTCTTTATAACAGAGCACGAAGTAACGCGGCACAAAGATTCTCCGCCTCTCTTCGCTCATTCGGGGGTTAGGCGCACAGGCACCGCTTTCTTGCGCAGAGATGATCATTGGATGTCTGACGACAACACCATCCGGTTCGTCAAATCACCGTTCATTTTCCACATTAATGTTTCAGCGGGTGCTGACAGGGGACCAGGGGAAAAAACAAAGTTTTATTTTTGAGACTAAACTGAGCGCGGACAAGCGACAAGTCGATTAAAATGGTTTCCCACCTGCACGCTGTCTGCCCGCGCCGCTTTGACAATGG
The DNA here is from genome assembly GCF_034702125.1 of Engraulis encrasicolus. Classification (NCBI taxonomy): domain Eukaryota; kingdom Metazoa; phylum Chordata; class Actinopteri; order Clupeiformes; family Engraulidae; genus Engraulis; species Engraulis encrasicolus. The sequence goes on along the minus strand of NC_085867.1, from coordinate 10,920,547 downwards.
CTGATAGACCACGGCCGACATTCACAGCGAAAACCAGGATAGAACATTATTTTTGGCGCTATTTTGTCTGTATCCCACGAAAATAATACGATTTTAAACCAAAAACACAATTTCACATTCGGGTCAATAGCCATGAACACTCCTCCTAACACAGCGCAGAGATGGCTATGCAGGACAGAGATTCTTGGCGCATCTCTGCTTCAGACGCCTTTCTCTTCATATCATTTGCACATTTATAACCGCCATATCCGAGCGATAGAATCTACAAATATGGACAGCACATTTTCTTGACCTTATTGAGGAGTGATGGCCAAATCTTTCAGGTTAAAACATTTTTGCCGCTATTTTGTCTAGTCAGCGAAAGACGCGGTC
>NC_085867.1:10907675-10915175 GCF_034702125.1 Engraulis encrasicolus | reverse complement strand
AGTATAGTAAATGCGTGGACATTTTGAATGGGGCCTAAGTACATCTCTTGTCCATGCCCATGCTTGTGTTTGCAACAAAGCTGTCTCCCAGTAAATGCAGATAGGACGTATACTCTATACGTGGGAACGGATGATGAAGTCATTGAGCGTGCTAGCCTAAAACCCAACCATGCAGGCTCCTCCACACTTAAACAAACGCAAAGGCAGCTGTGGGCTGCGGGGATGGTTTTATTTAAATGCTAGAGGAGTGATGTAAATAAACTGAGATCATTAATGACCATTTGGTACCAGAAGGTCCGTCTTTTTACTCCCCATAAAAAAGCGGGTTCAGCTGGTCGTGCACTTCTGAAACGTGATATGCGCAGCCTGTAAATGCCTTTAACAGTCCTGTTTTGAAGCTTTTTCATAAATCACAGTTGGCATCCCAAATCCTGCGGAGAATATTGCTTCCCCATAATGGCTGTTCTGGCCAGTTGTGAAATCTTTTTTTTTTCTTTTACTGTTCTAATGGAACAAAAACATAGCCCCCGTCTCATGGATGTGTGCTCTTTCTAAAGCACCAGCCAATCCATCACCCAGACACCATAGCATTTTTATACACAGGATACACACTCCCTTCTGTGGGTCCAGAGTGAACACTCCCTTCTGGAGATCTAGAATGTAGAATGTAGAATGCACACTCCCTTGGATCTAGAATGCTTGTGTAGAACACACATAGGCCTACACATCTGTGGATGTATAGATGTCTTGAGTACAACTCCTGTTCCAGCTCTATAGATGCAGATCACTCTTATTCAAGTTTAATACTTTCCATAATCATGGTTTACAGCATATGAGCATAGTGATTCCAGATGTGTAAACAGTGACGTCAATTTGTCAATGAATATTCATAGATATATTTTTCCAAAATCAGTTTGTCCAAAACAATTTGTTTGTTTTGACTTCATGTATCATTGCTTAACTTTGGTCACAGTATGATTTCGATTACTTGGAATGTGCACTTTTAAAAAAGGGAGAAAAAAGAAAAGAAAGAAAAAAAAGCACATCAAGAACACTTGACTAAAATGGAGAGAAATGTTTCCGTATGTGAACTCCTGACATGTTTCGCCTATAACAGCCCTATAGTGGGTTGGTCAGCCTGATGTGAGTGATTTGCACGTCTGAACTTCTCCGACAGACGTCTGTGTTTGGCGTGACGAGAGAGAGGGGGAGAAAGAGAGAGAGAGAGAGAGGGGGGGGGGAGAGAGAGTAATAAACGGAGCCTTCACCTCACGTGAGGGGGCTCTTCCCTCAAGAAGCTTCATTAATTACAGGCCATTACCCTTGCACAAGACCCCGGACGGTAAATAGTTAGCTTCATCTCCACCCACCAACCCCTCCCTCTCTTCTCCTGCCACACGGAGACACATACGAGGAGGGGTGTGGGGCTAGAGAGAGACAGAAAAGAGAGAGAGAGAGACACACACACACAGAGTCAGAAAGAGACAGAGACAGAGAGAGAGAGAGAGAGAGAGAGAGAGAGAGAGAGAGAGAGAGAGAGAGAGAGAGGCAGAGAGGAAAGAGACAGAGAGAGAGGGGGGGGGGGAGAGAGACAGACAGAGATGGACAGAGAGAAAAGAGACGGAGAGAGCCAGAGAGAGAGAGAGAGAGAGAGAGAGAGAGAGAGAGAGAGAGAGATGGACGGAGAGGAGAGGAGAGGAGAGGAGAGGAGAGGAGAGGAGAGGAGAGGAGAGGAGAGGAGAGGAGGAGAGAGAAGAGAGTGCACATGCTTCGGGGGGCTAGTCAGATTTTGTCTGATTTATAGCGGTCCAGGAGAATCCAGCGTTATCCCATTTCACGTCTCCTGAACTAATGAGCAGGAACAGAGCAGAGCAGAGCGAAGGGTGATTAATTGCTTAAGTGAAGTGGCGCGGATAGACGGCGAAACAAATACGCTAATGGCAGAAGAAAATATTACAGGCTGCAATAGGGGAGCCAATAACTCACGGGCCCAGACAGGTTGGCCGGTGGGCACTTTGGTAAATTATACTCCTAGGCTGGTCTGGGCAGTCGCTTTCACCTGTGGGAGAGAGGGATAGAGAGAGAGAGAGGGAGAGAGAGAGACAGAGACAGAGAGGAAAGAGACAGAAGAGAGAGAGAGAGAGAGAGAGAGAGAGAGAGAGAGAGAGAGAGAGAGAGAGAGAGAGAGAGAGAGTCTGAGTGGTACAGTTGTTTAAGTGTTGCCAAGAATTGAACTTGAAACGCTTCATATCAGCATCATGAAGGCACAGGTTCACTTTAGTGTGTGTGTGTGTGTGTGTGTGTGTGTGTGTGTGTGTGTGTGTGTGTGTGTGTGTGTGTGTGTGTGTGTGTGTGTGTGTGTGTGTGTGTGTGTGTGTGTGTGTGTGTGTGTGTGTGTGTGTGTGTGTGCGTGTGTGTGTGTTTGGCATCTTTTTCAACTTTCCCTGATAGTTTCCTTTTATTTTCCTTTTTTTTTGCTTTTTTTTCTTTGTGAGGTTTGACGTCTGTTGCAGTCAGGTTATAACCGCCAGGTTCTAGAATTGTTTTAAAAAGGCGTCCGTTGCCATGTGAAAAACAAACAAATAAACAAGCAAACGTCAACTACTTTTTTTTTTTTTTTTTTTTAAGGAAAGACTAAAGCAGGAAATATGCTGTCAAGTCTCTGAGCAGAATCCACACATGCTAACACTTTCATGTTTTGTATATTTATTTATTTATTTATTTATTTATTTATATTTGCTTGTTTAAGTACGTGCCTGCCTTGCACTTCCCAAACTGGAAGTCCTCTATACAAAAGAAAGTTATGGACAATTTTTTTGAAAGGACTTACTCAAGTTCTCTCTCTCTCTCTTTTAAAAGTGGGGTAAAGTTTGCCGTTAAAAGTATTTACAAGGCAGTAAAAACCCTCCTTCGACCCGTTTCTTTTTCTAATGTGCTGCTAAGCTGAAACACAAGTGTGCTCTGCGAGTTCAAGATAAGGACGGGTGGGAGACTGTTCCACGGGGCACACCGAGTGAAGTGAGAGAGAAAGAGAGAGTGACATAAAGACAGAGAGAGAGACAGAGCATCAGAGAGAGAGGGGGGGGGGGAGTCAGAAAAGCAGAAAGAGAGAGAGAGAGAGAGAGAGAGTGTCAGAAAGGCAGAGAGAGAGAGCGAGAGAGAGAGAGAGAGAAAGAGAGAGAGAGTGCAAGAAAAGAGAGAAAAAATAAAAGGAGCACACTGTTATTGCACACTTAGTGTAACCCATCACACATATTCATTCACTCTCACTACTACCTACTGGACACGTGACGTTTTCTTTTAGCGAGAGCCGGGCCGGCCCGCTGCGCTCCACCAGAAGGGCTCTTGTCAAGCTTGTGACATTAGAACCAGACAGTGTTTACGACTTCCTGACCAATAGGGATGTGCCGCCTCCTCCATGTTTACAGTTTTCGGGGCTGCACACACCAGGGCAGCTGCTAAGGTTTTTGAGGCCCTTGGCATAGCTGGTCAGAAGGCCCCCCTCATAATTAACTACTACTACTACTACTACTACTAGTAGCCTAATAATAATAATTATTATACATGCATTATTATTATTACTATTATTATTATTATTACTATTATTATTATTATTATTATTATAATAACAATAATATATTAACAAAAAATATATAATATGTAACGTAATTAAGTACTTTTATCATAGCGTTTTTTTGGTCAATCTCAATTTAAGAGGCCCCAATTTTGGGGTCAAAGTGTTCGGCGGTGCCCCAAGCACTGTTTGGTGCCCCAAGCACTCTGCATACTCTGCTTATGTCTAGCTGCAGCCCTGCTTGCACACAGCCAGTGGGGCTCTGGGACCTGCCATGCGCCACTAACACTAATAACCAGGGGTGCTGCTGATAGGGGGGGACAAAGGGGACATTTGTCCCGGGCCCAAGGAGAGTCTAGGGCCCAGAAATTGGTACTCATTACATTGTAGCCTATGTATTGGGCTGGGGGGGGGGCTTTCAGGTGATTTTGTCCTGGGCCCAGCCAAAGCTGTCAACGGCCCTGACACTAATAACAGTTTGGGAAGCGATCGGGGCGGCGGGGGGGTCGGGAGAGAGAACGGGGGGAGTTCAAGGTGGGGTGACCACCAGCCCGGCGAGACGCTGAGAAAAGGAGAGCACTCAGTGGGTGACTAAGGAGGACAAAGGAGGTGCGGGAAAGGAGGACATTCCTTCAAAACTTTGTCCCGCTTTCTCCTGGAGGGTTGTTTGACGGTGTGTGTGTGTGAGTGTGTGTGAGTGTGTGTGTGTGTGTGTGTGTGTGTGTGTGTGTGTGTGTGTGTGTGTGTGTGTGTGTGTGTGTGTGTGTGTGTGTGTGTGTGTGTGTGTGTGTGTAATCAAATGGGCGTAACACTGCAATAAGTGTCTCACTAAAACGCAGTTAAGAGGGCAGCATAGTGTATATTTATGTGTCATTGGGACTGTAGGCTACCTGTTGGTCTCTTTCTCTGCTATGTGTGTGACACACATAAAGAGCTTATAAAGAGTGCGTTTGGACATAAAGATTGTAAGATTGTAGGAGAACTAGACTTTCCATCTGCAGGCAAACCCAGATGAATAACAGTGTTGCCAGATGTGTGTGATAATTTCCAGCCCAAATGGTGCTTTAAAAAAAATGCCTAGAGGCCCTAAATTCCACCCAATTTCAACCAAACTTCATTGATTTCTATGGCCATGAACATTTTACAGATAAAAACCCGCCCAATGGCCGTTTTTGACCATTTTTTGACCACGGCTACCCCAAGCAGCCCAATTGTGTGTGGGTAACCGTCCAATCTGGCAACACAGATGACTAACCGGTCACCCCAGTTTAAAGGCAGGGCTCTCACACTTTTTTGTTTGTTTTTTTTTTCCAAATGATATATCTATTTTCTCCCCTTTGCCGTCCGTAAAGACCTCGCAACTATCACATTTGGATAGTGCAACAGTTTCAGGCTTTGATGAGTGGAGGGAGTGTGAGCAGTTCATCATAAGGCATCGACAGCCAGTCTGCTAAGTGCTGTAAAGCCACTTTAAAAAGCCCATGATTACAATCATTACGATAGGGGCTTTTCATGTCGAATATGATCTTAAAAGTACCAATCTGTCATTAGACACCCTGGAAGACCCCCAGCCTACCCTCTCCTTTTGCCCAGACACACACACGCACACGCACACGCACACGCACACGCACACGCACACGCACACGCACACGCACACGCACACATACTCACACACACACACACACACACACACACAAACACACGCACGCTCACACGCACACAGACACACGCAAACATGCACACACTTCTGCAAGCGCGCGCACACACACACACACACACCCTCCACACACACACACACACACATGCACAAACACACACACACACACACACACACACACACGCACGCACGCACGCACGCACGCACACACACACACACACATACACACACACACACACACACACACACACACACACACAGCCATCAACACACACACCCCCCCTACCCACTACCCCCAGTGTACCCCCGCCAGCCCCAGACACCAACATTATCATGTAACAGCACAGCGGAGGGAGTGATCCGCTGGGCAATTTTAGCGTTGCCGTTTTCACTTCAAGTGCTGCAAGCCAGAGATCAAGGAGATTGGCTGGCTGCTTTGATCTGAATGCACAAGGAAGGCTGGGACTTGCCGGACCGGGCTGCTATGCTGTGCTGTGCTCTGCTCTGTTGTGCTGTGCAGTGAGATGGTACAATAGTTAGTGCGACATGCACTGACAACACTTAGCCAGCCCAGCAACTCCAAGATCCCCCAAACAAACAAGCACAAACTTTGTGAAGATAATTGCCAGGGGATGCTCACATGGTTTTGGGAGATTGCTTTTGTACTTTACTGCTACTGCTGCTGCTGTTGCTGCTACTGCTGCTGCTGCTACTGTGGCTTTTAACAACACATGAATAGTCGAGATTGGGGTGTATCAGATTCAGTGGGCATCGAAAGCAGAGGATCTAGAACAGTTGCTATTGTTGGTGTTAGTTTTTTGAGGATAGTTGGCTAGCTGACTTTAATAGAAATTCAGTCTTGACTTCATACAGCTGCATCATGGACACCTACCCGCCCCCCTTTGAACTGAAATTATCATCTTCTTACATCTGTCTTCTTTAGAGGTATAGACCTACGTAAGAGCAAATTTCATTTTTAATTAGTTGGGCAGCCTTGGTCATCTAGTTGTAAAGCAGATGGCTGTTGATTTACATGTAATTACTGCTGTTTAGACTTTGTTCATGTACTGTATATGTAGGCCTATGCAGTGGCCAGTTATTTTCGCCTTTTCTGTCTCCTTCCATCATGTTAGCCGAGCAGTCAGTCATCTCAGTGTCTGGGAATCTAGCTTAACAAGGCCAATTATTCCCCCAAAAGAGGGTCCCAAACAAAAGGACCAAAAAAAACCCCACACATCAAAATCCAGGGCTACAAAAGGCTACACAAGGCTACATTTGGCTACAGAACCAAATAAATTGGCAAGGGAGGGTTTGTAAATATTAAAATAATACAATTTCTAGTAAGTTTAATGAAGGTCACCCAAGCGCCTCTTAGCATCCAGGAAAGCCAATCATGCAGCTAGCTCAGGGACACAAACTGCTTCGTAAATCCATGGGCACACTGGCACAGGCACACACACTGCTTGGACTGCTAACAAGACCAAAAAAATCTTTGCTCATGTTCTGTTCAGTGACCAAAAGAACCCACTCTGATTATTACAAACCCTCTGCCAGGCTGTTACAAAACCACAATCTGTCTAGTTGATGCAAAAAAAACCACTATTGTCAGGCTAACAGGCCCACAAATGCACAACTCGCCCAACAAACATTAGCATGTGCACACACTTTGTTTGAGGACAGTTTTGGCCATACATGGTTAAAAGAAATACGCAGTTGAAATATCCAGAAATACAATAGATGAATAAAGGGATTGACTAGATGAAACTTATACTTGAAAATCAATACATGCATTTTGGTTAGAGCATAAGCGCATGAGTGAGCCTAAAGTGTGTTGTATCATATAGTCTATAATATATAGCCTAGTTTAATACAGTGCCTTCACTCTTTTCGGCTCCTCTGTATTGTCTATTAGCTTAAAATGGCGATATCATATGTACGTGTGTATGTGTGTGCGAGTGTGCGTGCGTGCGTGCTTGTGTGTGTGTACGGGCGCACCTGTGTGTGTGTGTGCGTGCGTGAGTGTGCATGCCTGTGTCTGTGTGTGCCTGCTTGCCTGTTGTGTGTGTGTTTGCATGGTGGTAGGGATAGGGAGAAGCCTTGAGGCAGGCTGATTGTTTTGAATTGTCTTGATGCGTTTGGGTTGGTTTCAGAACAGTGGCCCGCTTGTTTACGGACGCTCATTAGGATAATTAAGTCTGAAAAGACTTTGATTTTCTAAGAAGCAGGGGAGACAGCGTAGCCAAATAATTAAATGCTGAACCTCGCCGAA
>NC_085867.1:10900175-10902675 GCF_034702125.1 Engraulis encrasicolus | reverse complement strand
AGATGGTGTCTGTCGAGGGCAAGGTGCAGTTGCCACTGATTGGCTACAGCTGAGCGGCTCACACAGATGCTGGTGATGATGTCACTGACTGATTTTCCCTCCCGTTTTACTCCATGCGTTCCTTACCCCTCTCTTCCTTCACCCAGTGCCATGCGATATGATCTACTGTTCCCAGACCTGTGGACCTGGGTTAACCCATGGTGTCCTGGACACACGTATACGCTGCATTCAGGTTCTTGAGATTTGAGCTGTTTTATTAAAAATGTCGATATGTTAGAGCTGAATGAACACATTCTAAGGCGAAACGAGGGTCCTAGCTTTTAAATGTAACTCATTTCATGTTTGTATGTGCTTCTGAGGCTGAGATATTTAAGATTAAATAGGCAGAGGGCACTCTCTCCCAAAAAGGGCTTAGGGCAAAATGGGTTAAATAAAAACACATAGGACATTTGTTTTGCTCTTGTTTTGTTTTGCATGGTTTTCTGAAAAAAATGTCTTCTCAAATAGTTAGCATATTGAAGTTCATTTTTTCCCCCATAATGTAATTATAAAAAATAAACTTATGTTCATATGTTTTAGATTCATTGCACACCAACTGAAATATTTCAGGTCTTGTATTGTTTTAATATTGATGATTTTGGCATACAGCTCATGAAAACCCCAAATTCCTATCTCAAAAAATTGATGATATGTGCAAAGAATATTAGTCTATGCAGTATGTTTTATGTCCTCCTATTGGGCCTATTAACTGAAATAAAGTTTAGATACCATTGATGATGAGAGATCTCTTCAGTGAAACTACTTCACACACTTCACATGCTACTGAGAAGAAGAGGACACTTCAGATTCAGCCAAAGCAGCATTTTAAAAGGAAAGCTTTTGGTGATGAAACCACTTTATAGGATGAAAAAAACTCAGACTGTAAATTTCCATATATGGTGCACTATACATTGAACAAGAGAGACAATTTCACATATAGCCACTGCACGCGTCTTTGAAAACGAAAGCTTTTGGTGATTAAACCACTTCACTGAATAAGAAAAAAAAGCTCTGACTCCCTACATTTCCATGTATGGTGCACTATGTATTGAACAAGAGAGACAGATTCACATGTTACCATTGCAAGCATCTTTTAAAAGGCAAGCTTTTGATTATGGAACCACTTCATTGAAGGAAAAAAAGACAAACTCTGACTCTTTTAAAAGGCAAGCTTTTGATGATGAGACCATTACTTTGATGCAAAAATCTCACCCCCTACTCTACATTTAAACGTACGGCACAGTGCTCTGTATACGTTGACCAAGATACCGTTGAACAAGAGACCGCTCTCAGCCTTTTTGCATTCCTCTTTTAATAAGGCATGGGCCGAGCAAGCTTTGATGATGAGAGATCACTTCATTGAAGCGCTGTGACTGGCGGTAATAAGCATTATATGATGGGGGGCCCGGGCCGGGACCGCTGGCTGTGATGGGAGTGTCGGTGCTCTGCATGCTGGAAGTGATCTTGAAGCGGGCGTGTAATGGCCCTACCTGTTCGCCACGGCTGTAAACAGGTGTTCTTCACGGCTCTGCTCCGCTCTGTGCGTGAAGGCAGGCAGGGCAGGCAAGGCAGGCCCAGGGGCTGCTGCTGTTGCTGCTGCTGTTGCAACAGCCTTCAAACATGTGGCCCTCAGGCACTAAAGACTACACATACACGCTCCACGCTACACTCACGGAGGAGAGAAGGGGGGGAGAGGGGAGAGCAGAGAGGGAGAGAGAGAGAGAGAGAAGGAGAACATTAAAGAGAGATCTGAGGAGCATGAAATGCAGAGAGAGAGACGGAGAGAGAGAGAGAGAGAGAGAGAGAGAGAGAGAGAGAGAGAGAGAGAGAGAGAGAGAGAGAGAGAGAGAGAGAGAGAGCATGAGAATGAGAATGAGAATGAGTGAGAGAGCCTGAAGGGGAGAGTGTTATTGATAGAGAAGAGAGAGAAAGGAAAAGAATAAAACAGTAAGATGAAGAAAGGTGAAGAGGAAGAGAGAGAGAAGGGGAGAGATAGAGATAATGAGAATGAGAGAGTATCAACAAGAAAGCAAGAAGGGGAGAAGGTATGTTATTGATAGAGAAGAGAGAGAAAGACAGTGAGGTAAAGAAAGGTGAAGAAGGATAGAGAGAGAGAGAGAGAGAGAGAGAGAGAGAGAGAGAGAGAGAGAGAGAGAGAGCATGAAAGTCAGACAGAGAGGTAGGGAGAGAGACGGACACAGAGAGAGAGCGAGAGAGAGAGCGAGAGAGAGAGCGAGAGAGAGAGAGAGCGAGAGAGAGAGAGGGAAGCAGATGGGAGAGGGAAAAGCAAGTGAGTGAACCAGATGAGGTGCAGATCAGGAGAGGAGAGATGGCGGATGGAGAGATTTATGCATGTTATGTGTGTGTATATGTGTGTGTGTGTGTGTGTGTGTGTGTGTGTGTGTGTGTGTGTGTGTGTGTGTGTGTGTGTGTGTGCGTGCGTGTCGTATATGATGATCAG
>NC_085867.1:10887675-10892675 GCF_034702125.1 Engraulis encrasicolus | reverse complement strand
CCAGTGGGGCCCCCTGACTGGCCAAAAGTGAAAAATTACAGAATTGTGTGAAGATTAAATTTAGAAAAATGTATCTCTCAATTTGAGTACACTCGGTAGACATATTGTCCTTAACACCTTACTCGAACTTATGACACTGTCTATGTAAATTCGTCACAAAAATTTGGCTTGCATGGGGGCCCACAGCAATGTATATAGCCTAGGGGCCCTAGGCCGTCTTAATCCGGCCCTGTATATGGGGGTCGTGTGCAATCAGCCCTACTGCACATCAGCCCGAGACTAGCAGGGAAACAGGCGTGGACAACCGTAAGGCACAGGCAGCCATATGCAGGCGAAAGCCACCATATGCATTCAGTTTCCTTATTACACCCGCAGACCAGTGTTGCCAGATTGGGCGGTTACCCGCCCAATTGGGCTGCTTGGAATGGCAGTCTGCGGGTAAAAACAGGAAAACTTGGCGTTTTTTTTCTGCAGTTTTATGCCCATAGAAATCAATGCAATTTGTTGATATTGGGCATAATTTCGACCGTCTTGGCGGTTTTTGAGCACCATTTGGGCGGGCTTTGTTCAAACACATCTGGCAACACTGCCCCAGACATGCTCATAACCATAAGAACTCACATGTTTTATGGCCAGTCCAAACTTAGTTCAGCAGGGAAAACAATTCATTAATGAAATAAGTCTGGGAAAGAAAGTTAAGTTATGTACCGTACGCAGACTGCTATGAAGAAGTTCATTATCGTAATCGAAGTGAGTTACTGTCGTATTATGACCGCATAAAAGTCATGATTAATGGTTATAATGTACTAAGTTTAGCCCCTAAAGAAATTTGAATGCAGCAGTTGCTGCCCGTACAGAGTGTATCATGTTGATCAAGGAACTCATAAAATATTTCCCATTGGAATTAAAGATTAAAGAGGGAATATGAAACATATTTTGCCAAGAATTATTGTCAATTATATAATCAGTTTTACTGTCATAACTACTGCACAGACCTCTTCTACTTTACTAATGGGCTACAGTGTGTGTGTGTGTGTGTGAGTGTGTGTGAATGTGTGTGCGTGTGTGCTTGCGTGCGTGCGTGTGTCTGTAGACGTACATACTGTATGAGCGTGTGTGTGTGTACGTGTGTGTGTGTGAGAGTTCGAGCAAGTGTGTGTATGCCAGCAAGCATTTCAGAGAAACTGAGAGAGACAGAAAAACAGACAAGTGATGAAATGCTTGCATAAAATTGACAGCTTTTATTGTTTGTTGCATAAATACATATTTATTATGTCCTCTGTTACTGCTCCTTCCCATCCACATCTCCACTCTCCATGCCTGTCTTCTCTTCTCGTCACACCTCTTGTCATTCGTCTCTCAGAGCCATTCCTCTGTTGCTGCCGTTCGCTCACTTGCAAATGCCTCTTCTAGATGACACCTGTCAGTCATAGTCATTCATATTATAAGATATGAATTCCCCTCACAGTGTGTCCAAGGGCTTTTCTCCTTGCGTTTGATGTCTTTGCGTCTTGTCAAAGCTCAGTGCTGTCACAGGCGATGGGGACTGGGATATGCTTAGCAGTCTGCTGTTGGATAGACATCAGCAGCACACATTATTTGAGATGGAGAAACCCTGGCAAACAAATGTGTTTACTCTGTTTACTTCTCCACAAATCTGTCATGATCATTCGTACAGTATAGGAGCCTAACTTGGTACCGTCTTTCCTTGACGCCACCATGCATGGCCCCTGCAATTTATGGGCAATCTCCATTGATCCCCCACTGATGACCACTTCTGATGTCCCAAGTACATTGGTATGTGCAGTGGGGAAAGAAAAAAAACAAGAAGTGCTGTACATTTCATAATGACTGACTATACATCACTACATTACATTACACTACATAACATTACACTTAGCTGACGCTTGTATCCAAACCGACTTGCACTTATTTAGGTCCAGGGTATTGATTACAGGCCGGAGCAGTGTGGGGTTAGGTGCCTTGCTCAAGGGCACTTCAGCCATGGATGGCTGGATCAGTGTGGGGTTAGGTGCCTTGCTCAAGGGCACTTCAGCCATGGATGAAGGTGCTGGTACGGGTGGGATTTGAACCTGCAACCCTCTGATCTATAGACCAGCGCTCTGACCACTGAGCCATGGCTGCCCCAGCACCACCTGGACCAGTATCATCACTATATTACTACAGCTCGAATAGCTCTCATACTGTAGGCTGACACATAGTTGGACTTCTCCTATCACACTCTGGCTGTATCTCCAAGTCAAGGATCCTGGCCTTGCTAGGACGCGAAACACCCAGTGATTGGATACTCTTTGGTGAACTCCGTAGAGTATCCAATCACTGGGCGTTTTTACGTTCTAGCAAGTCCAGGATCCTTGACTTTGAGAAACAGCCTCGGATGGTTAAAAGGCTAAAAGAGTATTTGCTTTAAGCTTTCAGTAGACCTGATTTACCCTTTACACCTAAGCCAGACCCAGGCACAGGTCAGATGATTGATTGATGACCCTGGTTGTCAGTGGCTGTCAGTGACCCTGGCAAGACCCATCTAACTACACTTCACTCTAGCTGCACTTTTCTCCCCCTTGCTAATCTATCTTATCACTTTGCCTAGACCTGGACTTGTCTCACAGCATCTCCGCATTGCTGGAGTTTGCTCTCATCCTCGTAATCAGTTGCTGCACCTGTCTTACTTGTACAGAACAGTTCAAGAAGACGGTTTTACACGCCTCTGTAGTTTTGACAGGTTCTCTCCTCCTCATAATCATGGCTGCACCTGTCTTAGTACTGACCACCACATCTTAGTGACCCAATGTTAAAAAAACAAGGTTTTTGGGGCCGATGAAAAATGAAAGCTTAACCATGGATTTCATGAAAATGTCTAGGGGTTTTTACAGGTGTGAAAGCTCAGGATTTTAAGGGAAAAGGCTCAGGATTTAAAAGGAAAAGCTCAAATGTCACTACATCCTACAGCATCGTTGCAGCTGTCTCATAATCTACTTGTTACAGCAACTAACACCTCAGTTTTTCTTTCCCTGCATCAATACATCCTTCAGCTTTGCTGGAGCCTGTCTCATCCATAGCTGCAACCCATAGCCTTGCACCAGAAAGAGTAGAGAGAGAGAGGTTCCATTGGCCCATTGTTTCCTGGTTCTATTATGGCCCCCCTTAGGCAGACCTAGGCAGACCTAAGGACTGTTCTATTCATTGTAGGAGCATTATGACACGGCCCTTTAGGCAGACCGGAACCTGGTCGCGTTAGGTGCCCATACAAACCTATTATGTTGGCATATCTCTATACTTCAAGAATCTCTGCTTGCACCATATATAGCCTATACAGATTTATATAGAGTACAAGTAGAATCAATCGTACAGATGTAGGCCTACTTACAACACTAGTGGTATGAGATGACATGGTTTCAACTTCGTAATATCATACTACTAGCCTACTTTTACTTCTACTTTATACAACTCTGTACATATGCACTTTAGCTCACATCTTACTTTGTCTGGACCTGTGTCACTGCATCCTTCAGCCTTGCTGGAGCCTGTCTCACCTCCTTGTAATCAGGCACTTCACTGGCTGATTAGCTGTCTTGCACCATACAGTACATATTGTACGTATATGCACTATAGCTCCCATCTCACCTCGTCTAGACCTGTGTCACTGCATCCTTCAGCCTTGCTGTAGCCTGTCTCACCTCCTGGTAGTCATACTGTAGCTGGGTGCTGCACTGGCTGATTAACTGTCTTACACCATACACATAACACCTTCAGCCTTGCTGGAGCCTGTGTCACACATAGCTGTAACTGTCTTACAACATACAATATATCACATCTCACCTCGTCTGGACCTGTCTCACTGCATCCTTCAGCCTTGCTGGAGTCTGTCTCACCTCCTGGTAGTCATACTGTAGCTGGGCGCTGCACTGGCTGATTAACTGTCTTACACCATACACATAACACCTTCAGCCTTGCTGGAGCCTGTGTCACACATAGCTGTAACTGTCTTACAACATACAATATATCACATCTCTGTCTCACTGCATCCTTCAGCCTTGCTGCTGGAGTCTGTCTCACCTCCTGGTAATCATAGCTGGGCGCCTGTCTCACCTCCTAGTAATCATAGCTGAGCGCTGCACTGGCTGATTAGCTTCATCATCATGTCTGGTCGTTTTCCTTCCTGCCGCTCTCCGCTCGCTCGGCCCCAGATATGGCATAAGAGCCCCATAGTCTCTGCCTCTGCCTCCGCCTCAGCCGGCTCGCTCGTTCCCATTCATGATATCAGAGCCCCCACTGAGGGTGATTACCAAGTACAATGTGTTGCCAGGCAGTGAACCTGATTATTAATTGTCTTCAGCGGAGTGGAGAATGAGAGATGGAGAGAGAGAAATGGAGATGGGGAGAGGGAGAGAGAGAGAGAGAGAGGGAGAGAGAGAGAGAGAGAGGGAGAGAGGGAGAGAGAGAGGGAGTGGAAGGAGAGGCTAAAAAGACGAGGGTCGTGGAAGGAGGAGAGACAGAAAGAAAGAAAAAGGAAGAAAGATAGACAGAAAGACAGAAGGATTGAAGGAGAGATGGAGAGAGAGTGGGAGAGAGAGAGAGAGAGAGAGAGGGATAGAGAGAGAGAGAGAGAGAGAGAGAGAGAGAGAGAGAGAGAGAGAGAGAGAGAGAGAGGGAAGGAGGAGAGACTCCCTACTGGTAGACACCCCTCTCCAAATGAGGAAATGACTATGAGACAATGGCTCACATTCACTCTTCATAATTAACTGAATAACTCATACCCCCCCAACCACCCCCCCACCCCCACACACACACACACCCTCTTTACAGCACCACCCAGAGGGAAAACGGACAGATTATTGTTATACTGCGCCCTAATGGAGACCTATTTGGCAAGATGAGTTAATAGTATCTTGCTTGATCATACTAAGTAATAAGTTGCATTGTAGGACTTTACCAATTGTTAGGTTAGGCCTTAGTATGTCAACATCAGATATTCTACA
>NC_085867.1:10877675-10882675 GCF_034702125.1 Engraulis encrasicolus | reverse complement strand
CCCCACCCCGCCACCCCCATCACCAATATCTTCCTGTCCTATTTAGAGCACTATTTCCCGGACTGACTGACATGCTTCTTTTAGTGAGCTTGTGGTTATCTCGTTATGCAAAATGCCGTAACATTTTCAAACCGCAAAGTGTTGGACTGTGTACGTAATGTCCTCAATCTGTTGAGTGTCCTTTTGTGAGAATTGCATAATCTGTACCAGAAAGATGACCAAAAAGGCCCACTGTGCTGGAATTACTCTTGTCAGCATACCTGATTTGGCACAGTGTTGGATGTACAGAGGACAAGTGACTGTGTGCGTATGTGTGTGTGTGTGTGTGTGTGTGTGTGTGTGTGTGTGTGTGTGTGTGTGTGTGTGTGTGTGTGTGTGTGTGTGTGTGTGTGTGTGTGTGTGTGTGTGTGTGTGTGTGTGTGTGTGTGTGCCTGCGTGCGTGCGTGCGTGCGTGCGTGCGTGCGTGCGTGCGTGTGTCTTTGTGCGTCCGTGTGTGTACAAGCATTCCTATGTGTATGCATGTGAGTAGTGTGCTGTACAGTATGTTTGCGCCTATTTGTGTGTGTTTGCATGGATGTTTAAGCGACAGTGTGTGTGAGAGCATGTGAAGCTGTGGGTGTGCTGCAGTCCGATAACCGAGACACACTTCAGTTATCTCCCTGAGCAAACTAGACAGAAGCAGCACAGCTTTATCTGCCTCTGCCTAACACATCTGTCAGACTTCAAAAAGCTCGTATTGGACAGCTCTCCTCCGCTCACCGTCTGCTTCTCAGCTCACCAGTCAAGGCCAGCGCTATTTTAGATATGTCTGATTCATACGCGGAAGAAGAAGAACAACAACACTGAGAAAGTAAACAGAAATATATGAAATGATAAAATAATCACTGTGCGTCTTTTGGGCCAGGGCTATTTTAGATATGCCTGATTCATACAGGCTGCGTGGAACAACAAGACTAATAAAAAGAAGAAAAAAAAAGAAAAGAAAATATGACTAAAAAAGTAAAATGATTAAATAAACACAGCACGTCTTTTGGTCCAGTATTATTTTGGATACGTCTGTCTGATTCATACACCGTTAAACAACACTAAAATAAAATAAATAAATAAATGAATGAAATGATTAAATGAATCACTGCACATCTTTTGGTTCAGTAGTCCAGTATGCCTGATTAATACACTGCTGAGTGGTACACAACGGTGCCCGAAAATAAAATGATTACAATAATTGCAGCACATCTTTTGGTCCATCGCTATTATATATGTCGATAGATAATGTGTCATACTGCTGCTTAGTAGAAAAATAACAGTAATACAAAAAGGAAACAAATTCCAGAAAGTTGTAAAATAACACATACAGAAAGGATATGTTTTAGTATATAGTTCCATAGAGAGTAATAAAACAGCGAAAAAACAACTCAAATACAGAAATACAGTATAAACCAGAAAGCTGGAAAATAAAACTTACAAAGTGTGAACATTCCAATAAAATGGCTAATTAATCATTCATTGATAGCAAAGGGATATGCTGAAATATTTATTTGCCCGGCCGGTCATCTTGTGCGTGTGCGTGTGCGTGTGTGTGTGTGTGTGTGTGTGTGTGTGTGTGTGTGTGTGTGTGTGTGTGTGTGTGTGTGTGTGTGTGTGTGTGTGTGTGTGTGTGTGTGTGTGTGTGTGCGTGTGCGTGTGCGTGTCTGTGTGTGTGTGTGTGTGTGTGTGTGTGTGTGTGTGTGCGTGTGTGTGTGCGCTTTTCTGGCCTGAATTATGTATCTGAGAATGATGAGCTTCCCGACGTCTCACCATGGCATCAAAATAAAAGCCTAATACTCCTCCCTCTACCCCCACACAGCTCTCTCTCTCTCTCTCCCTCCCTCTCTCTCTTTTGTCCCCTTTCTTCATTCATTCACCCCAGTGGTAGTGGTGGTGTAGCCATGGGCGGGTCAGGTTAGGTTTTGAGAAAAAGGTGCCGTCACCGTCACTCTGATCAATTTTCATTTTCAGCTCAGCTCTCCCCTTTCTATTCTCATATAATCAATACGGCAGCATTAAGTACAACCCCTGAATAATGCATCGCCTCACTCCCTGACTGATATGAGGCGGAGACCATCTGGCTCGCCCTGACAAATAGTGGATTTTGCCTCGAGGAGATCTGCTGTTCGCCAGGCAGGCAGGCTGATTGTGGGGAATGGCACAGTATATTGTATTGTAGGTCCTGGTAGGCCAGTGTTTGCATACTGTAGAGGTGATACAGTGTGGTTACTGTACCGCTGTTTCGTCCAGATGGCTTAGCTACAGGCTGTGAACTTAGCCCAATGGTGGATATTTCCTGATGAGGTCTGCTGTTCGCCAGGCAGGCTGGTTGTGGGGAATGGCACAGTATACTGTAGTTCCTGATAGGCCCGTGTGTGCATAGAGGTGATGCTGTGTGGTTACTGTACCGCTGTTCTCAGTGGCGGAACAATTGAACAAAAGGGCCCCAGTGCAAAACACTGATAGGGTCCCCCATAAAGCCTGACAATTTCATGCTTTTATTCTAATGTTATTTCGTTTAATTTAATTTTGTTTTATTTTACTTTTCTGTGAAGCACATGGCATTGCATTTATGTATGAAATGCACTAAGTTATATAAATAAAGTTGCCTTGGCTTTGACTTGCCTAATAGGGACCCCACCAACAATATAAGGCCCTAGTCAGGGGCAAATGCCCTGTTTGCCCTAACCTAAAGATCTTGGTGTTCTAACAGGGTGAGGTGCTTTGTCAATAGGCTGTGAACTCAGTTCAAATCCTAAAAACCCAGATCCTAGCTGCTGAACAGTAATTTAACTGGGTGGCGAAGAGCTATTGTTGGATGTCGTTGCTTTGGGGTCGTATTATTTGTAAAACTTTCAGAGAGGTGCTTTTGTGTGGAGGTGGTGTGGTGCGTCATTACAGTCTGCAAGTCGATTTTCCATGGAGGTGAGGTGGAGTAGTGTTACTGCACCAGTGCCAGTGGTGTAGTCTACGTAGAACGCGGGTATACGGAGTATACCCACTTCTAAATTTCAGGGATTTCAGTATACCCACTTAAAATTGATTGATCCATTGTTTTGAATAGCACAAATATATACAGTATACCCACTTCAAAAAATGCTCAAATATACAGTATACCCTCCATAAAAAAGTAGACTACACCACTGACCAGTGCTAGGAAGATTACTTCACTAAAGAGGTGGTCTTTGGTGTGATGGTACTGTACCAGAGATTTAAAGGTCATTTTGCATAGACATGGTACTGTATAATTACATTGAGGTCTCTAAATGATATTTTTTTCATCACCAGCCAAAATGGCTATTAGATGTTAATCTCACTAGCTAAACACACGCTCACTAATGGGTGAAAGTGGCTAGTAAGTTGGTCTTTTCTACCAGCCAAACGGAAGTTTCAGACAGCATTTGGCCGGTTGGCTGGTGTTAATTTAGAGCCCTGATTACATTTCAATGTATGTAGGCCTATTACTGGTTATAAAACTCTGTGGTGAATGGAGGTGATTTGGTGTGGTGGTACTGCATCAGTGGTGGAGAGTGGCGGATTTTTAAAGGAGCTTCTGTATAGAATGATCAAGCATAATGTTATTTCTGTCAGGCTACACGTACAGACTGTAGCTGAAGAGTTACACTGTGAGGCTATTGGACCAGTTAACTGAATCAGCTAACTCAATTACCTGGGTGATCAGCTGACGACTTCCTGACATTCATTGGCTAAAATCACATCATTTGTTATTATTCAACTCTTTGCGGAGAGTGATTGGAGTCTCAGCATGCTTTCACAGAAATGTGGTTGACAGTATGCTTGACAGTTCTATGGAAGCTGTGGAATTGTTGAGTAGAATTCTAGAAGGACTTATTCCTAAAACGGTTGAACCATTTTGAAGCGATGACTGTTCTTGCCTCTCTCTGCCAACCCACCTCCCACCCAGCTCCACTTTACGTTGCATCCGACCATGGCTGGATTGGCCATTTTGCATACAGGGCGTTTGCTGTGTGCCCTGTGGATTGCTGCTGATTTTGGCCTGGCCCTCCTTTCAATGGGGTCAGTACTCATGTCTCTACTGCAGCAAGATAGTCAGATGTAGGCCTACTGTACAAAGCATTTTGGTTGCTATATGATCAAAACAGCTCATGGTAGATGATTACATTTTGTCTCAAGCTTCATTGTCTGTCTGAAAGCCTGGTGGACTATCATGGCGACACCATACTTACTTCCACCCAGAGATTTTGGCTCCATACAGGCCTCCTACTGTAGCTCGGTTCGCTCACGGTTCTGCCAATCAGCCAACAGCTGAGAATAGCGACGCGGAACTCACCCGCGGTGTCCATTACTGATTGTTTAAGGTAACACTATTCACACTTTTGTCTTGTTATTTGTATGCTTTGGCAACCCTGTATCGTAACAGTCATGGTAATAAAGCACAATTTGAATTTGAATTTGAAAATCCAATGCATTTAAATTGCAGAGTAAGGTAACCTCACACCCTCCTTGGAAAACCATTCATCTTAGCTTGTTCCAGACTGTTTAACTGAGTCAACAGTCGGCATTCGCTGAGAATACTGGTGGACAGGTTTTGCTACAAAATCATCTGCTATATTTTTTTGTGTCAGTCCAGCTCTCAACCCAACTAATCAATATCTTTTTGCCTGGTCCGCTTGCCCTGCCTTGAGGGGTTAATTTATTTGCTGTTCATCCTGGATGTTGCCTTAGGCATTCCACGCTGCCATAGGGAAGAGCAGGGGCTTCCTGAACAGAGGGGGATATCCCTAAATGTACATAAATTGTTTGTAATTAAATTATGTTGACCTAGAGCGGTCCTGACAGAACTGTGTTTTGATGGAGGCGGTTTGGTGTGCAGCTGGTTGGTACAGCATCACGCACAGGCACGCACAGGCACACCGGCACACAGGTACACCCAGACACACACACACACACACACACACACACACACACACACACACACACACACACACACA
>NC_085867.1:10857675-10865175 GCF_034702125.1 Engraulis encrasicolus | reverse complement strand
GCGTGTTTGTGTGTTTTTGTTTGTGTGTTTGTGCGTGCGTGCGTGTATGTGTGTGTGTGCGCGTGTGCGTGCGTGCCTGCATGTGTGTGTGTGCGCGTGCGTCCGTGTGCGTGTGCGTGCGTGCGTGCGTGTGCATGCGTGCGTGCGTGCGTGTGTGTGTGTGTGTGGCCACTCTCTCAGCACTGGTAAACAAGTCAGACAGATGTGTCCATCAAAGGGAGTGAGGAGGACAGCTCAGGGTGCACAAGACCACCGGGGCTAAGTGAGCCGAATGCAAGTCGCATCTGCAGTCACTCTGACTGTGTGTGTGTCCATAGGAGTGTGTGTGCACACACATACACACAAACACACACAAAGACACACACACAGAAGCAAAAACAAATACACAAGTGTGTACAAACACACACACACACACACGCACACACACACACAAACACACACACACACACACACACACACACACACACACACACACACACACACACACACACACACACACACACACACACACACACACACACACACAAAACAAACACTCCATTCCCTCCATTACAATTTCTGCAGGCGTTGCCCTTGGTTCCCCTTCGAGAGTCTGAATGTGTCCAGATTAATTACACAGTGTTGTTTTGTTTTTGTCTGTGTGTGTGTGTGTGTGTGTGTGTGTGTGTGTGTGTGTGTGTGTGTGTGTGTGTGTGTGTGTGTGTGTGTGTGTGTGTGTGTGTGTGTGTGTGTGTGTGTGTGTGTGTGTGTGTGTGTGTGCATGCGTGCGTGCACACATGTGTGTGTGTGTGTGCGTGCACACATGTGTGTGTGTGAATGCATGTGTGTGCTGTTGTTTTGTTGACCCCCCCGTGTCTCGCGTTGGCCAATCAGCTCTCTCGTCAGCCAATCAGGAGGCTTGTAGATAAGCAAGCGAATGAGGTGTCTTTCACACCACAGGTTTTGTTCTTCGCCTGGCGTTTAAACCATCTAATCCCCAAAGCTGGCTGGCCGACAGTGAATGGAGAAATGCAAAATCAATTAAGTAGCCTTAAAAGAATAATTCTTTTTTTTCTTGGGCAATTAGCACAGCACTGGCCTTTTAAACTTCCTCCCCCAAAGCATTTGCCCTTGGAAGGTCATGATGACTGCTGTGCTTTGGAAACCCTACGCCTGCTTAGAGCAAGTGGTATCCATGTGTGTGTGTATGTGTGTGTGTGTGTGTGTGTGTGTGTGTGTGTGTGTGTGTGTGTGTGTGTGTGTGTGTGTGTGTGTGTGTGTGTGTGTGTGTGTGTGTGTGTGTGTGTGTGTGTGTGTGTGTGTGTGTGTGTGTGTGTGTGTGTGAGGGAAAAAGAAACACTCATGTCTAACAAACAGCTCTATTCTCTTTCTGTCTCTACTTCCTTTCAATGCATTTCATTCTCCCACTTACTTAAAGTGACTGTCTCTCTTTGCTCAGAATGGAAACTTTGCACTTAACGTATAGTGGGCGATTACTACAGCTAATGGCTCGCCAATTAGTCTAGCATTATTCTGCATTTGATAAACATAAACATTATTTTTCCAGTAAAGGTTGCACCATGCTTCATTCTGCTTTTTTTTACCAGACATAAATAAATTAACTTAATTATTTTTTTCTACACAGACACGTCACACCGAGGGAGGCAGAACGCCGCTCAGCACCCTAAAAGAAGAGACTAATCTGTTGGGGTGAAGCTCACTCCAACCTTTATGATCCAGTCCTGTGAGAGCAAGAGTTTATAGGTATGTACACAAAGTGTTTTTTTTTTAAATCTCTGCCAAGGTTATGTTTTCGCTCGCGTTGGTCTGTTTGTCTGTTTGGTTGGTTGTCTATGTAACTAAAGGGCAACTGTAAGGCCGTATTAAAGTGATACTGTCCCATTTTTGGAAATAGGCTTATTTTACACTTCCCCTTGAGTTAAATAATAAGGTTTTACCGTTCTCCTGTACTTTGAACTATTCTCTGGGTATGGCAGTGTAAATTGTGCCTCCATGCTATGAGACCAGCTCGCGGCTAGCTGGTCTCGACTCCATGTTAACTGTTAGCTTGGAAGTAAAATATGCACTGCCATAACTAGGAAATGGTTGGAAGTACAGGAGAACGGTAAAGGCCTATTATTAAACTCAAGGGGAGGTGTAAAATAAGCTTATTTCCAAAAATGGGACAGTATCACTTTAAGATGGCCTGGGGACCCTACGCTACAGGGTGCTGTGAAAAGTGACAAATTGCAGGTGGGGCCCCAAGGCGTACGGGGCGGTGGTGGCCCAGGTGGTAGGGTGGTACCCTGTGTGGCAGCCACTGCCACTGGTGTGTGAATGTGAGTGTGAATGGATGAATGTGAGGCATACAATGTAATGGGCTGTGAATGCTCGAAGGAGTTGAAAGGCGCTGTATAAATCCAGCCCATTTACCATTTTCTATTACATATAGCCTTTGCGTTATTTTGGCCTGATGAGAGCACTGTGGGAGTTGTTGACTTTCTCTATTTGAGGAATGAATGGCAAAGACCTGAATGGAGGCTGAATGGAGGCTGGATGAGACCAGATGAGACTGTCTTTGCGCCGTCCTCCAGATTGTGAAAGGTCAACCAGAAGGGGCAGGACTGTAGCCATCCAGGAAAGGTCCTTGGCGTGTGTGTGTGTGTGTGCGTGTGTGAGAGAGAAAGAGAGAGAGAGAGACGGAGAGAGAGAGAGAGAGAGAGAGAGAGAGAGAGAGAGAGAGAGAGAGAGAGAGAGAGAGAGAGAGAGAGAGAGAGAGAGAGAGATGGTTCACTTTCCTTGACCTTTCTGCTTTGCTAAAAAAAAACACTAACTTCTTATCAAAGTGTGTCCTTAATGTTATATAACAAAAGGATGAAATGGCAAAAGGTCTGTGCGATGCGACAGCAGGGTTCTGTTCTGGCAGCATATACCGTAGCACAGTGTCTAGAAGGTGGTGGCTAGAGAGGACACAACTTTTGATTCTAGTCATTTTGAATTTGAATTCAATTGGAAGTGTATGGTTTGCTCAGGACTTGAATCACAGAATCGCATGTGTGCGTGCGTGCATGCACGCCTGCGTGCGTGCGTGCGTGCGTGCGTGCGTGCGTGCGTGCGTGCGTGCATGCGTGTGTGTCTGCGTGCGTGTCTGCGTGCGTGCGTACGTGTGTGTGACTGAATCTTGGAATCCCAGACTGAGGGATGATGGCAAGTGTGCGTGTGTGGGTGTGGGTGAGAGAGGGAGAGAGAGAGAGAGAAAGAGAGAGAGAGAGAGAGAGAGAGAGTGTGTCAGGGATGATGTGCTGGAAATGTCAGGCCAAGAAGCGACGGGGGGAGCCAACGTCTGGCAGAGGAACATGTCTGACACAGGAGCCTCATGGGAGAGCTGGGTCAGAGGAGGGAGAGAGAGAGAGAGAGAGAGAGAGAGAGAGAGAGAGAGAGAGAGAGAGAGAGAGAGAGAGAGAGAGAGAGAGAGAGAGAGAGAGAGAGAGAGAGAGAGAGAGAGAGAAAGAGAAGAGAGGGAGAGAAGATAGGGAGAGAAAAATGAGAAAGTTGTGAGAAGGGAAGGGAAGAGAGGGAGACAGAGAGGTAGACGGAGAGAAAAGAAAAGACAGAGTGACACAGAGAAAATTAATCGGAGGGATTTCAGGTTGCATGTCATATAAGTGCATCCACACTTACAGGGGAGGAGCTGCACTCCCAGACAGAGCATTTCAACTTGTCTGAATTGAAAGGGAGCACTTGGAGAACACGCATTTACACACACACACACACACACACACACACACACACGAATGCACGCGCACACACACACACACACACACACACACACACACACACACACACACACACACACACACACACACACACACACACACACACACACACACACACACACACACACACACACACGGGCATGAGCGCGCGCCCAACACGTGTACACACCTACGGTGTCACGGCTCGTAAAGAGAGCAGAGCAGGCACCCCCCAAGATTCCACCAAGCGAACCCGAGTGAGAATGATCAAAAGGTGACTCTGGCAGTGGCAAGAGACCCCGCTGCTAGTCAGTCAGGACTCGAGGCTTTACCCAGCTGCTGCAACAGCATGTCTACTTAGAGTGTCAGTCTGGAGCAGTTTGTCTGGAAAGAGGATCAGGAGGAAAAGGTGACATTTTTTTCTCTCTCTTTCATTTCGTGTCATTGGCAGGTTTTTTTTACCTTTTGAAAGGGAGGGAGGGGTTGAAGTGACAGACTACTTAAGCGAGGCTTACTTAAAACGAGCTCGCTCAGCTGTAACAGCACTGAGAGAAAGAGAGAGAGAGAGAGAGAGAGAGAGAGAGAGAGAGAGAGAGAGAGAGAGAGAGAGAGAGAGAGAGAGAGAGAGAGAGAGAGGAGTCAGGAGGAAGGGAAAAAAGGCAGGAGGGAAAGGGGAAGGCAGAGAAAAGAGATTGAAAGAGAGAGACGGGAGAAGAGAGGAAAGTGAGGAAAGAGGGACAAAGATAAGAGGAGCTCACCTAGATGAAGAGAGACTGAGACAGAGAGGGAGAGAGAAGAGAGAAAACGAAGGGAAGAGTGACAAAAACATGAGCAGCTGAAATGGATGAAAAGAGAAAAAATGGAGAGAGAGAGAGAGAGAGAGAGAGGAGAGAGTGAGAAAGAGAGAAGGAGAGAAAGAGTGAAAGTGAACTGGCGCACACCGATCCCGGCTCCACTTGGCAGGGCAGTAATTAAAAACACATTATCGCAAACAAAACATCTGGACTCTCGCTCGCCTGAGATTAAACGACCTCCGCCATGCGTCACGACACGGTGCGGCCGACCTGCCAAGGGCAGTTGAAGGTCACCGCTACTTTCATCCTCATCATCGTCATCATCATCATCAATGTCATCTTCATCATCATCATCATCGTTGTAGTCATGGAGACTCATGGGCCTGGAGATTATATGAAGTATCCGCCTACCTAATTTGTCAAAGTTCAAAGCAGGGGAGGGGAGGGAAGGGGAGCGGGAATGGGACTGTTTTTCGAGACGACGGGAGTTCGACATTCAGCGGAAATCGCTCGATGCACTCCAGAGTCTCAGGGAAAGCATCCAGTCTGTGTGCGTTTGACACATCAAAGCACATGCAATGATTTATAGACTTCCTATGTAGAGCCCACCCCCCCCCCACTACCCATTCCCTCCACCCCAGATCCCCCACCCTCATCGCCCCTACAAGACATGAAGAATGAGACAGTGAATGTGTGATCTCATTCGGGTGTATGGGATATAAATATTGCATGTTGACTCAATCAAAGCGTCGCTCGACATTCAGGGTATTTTAAATTTAGATGAAGCGGAATCGCGAATCACAAACACCATTCTGTCTTGACGGGAGAGTCCCCCTTCATCGCTTCTGACGGGTGGGTTGCCCCTGTGAGAGCTCCAGCGACTGACAAGCCTGTGTGTTTGTGTGTGTGTGTGTGTGTGTGTGTGTGTGTGTGTGTGTGTGTGTGTGTGTGTGTGTGTGTGTGTGTTGTGTGTGTGCGTGTGCGTGTGTGTGTGTGTGTGTGTGTGTGTGTGTGTGTGTGTGTGTGTGTGTGTGTGTGTGTGTGTGTCTGTGTGTTTGCATACATGTACACTGATGTCTGCATGCATGCCTTTGTGTGTGTGTGTGTGTGTGTATGTGTGTGTGTGTGTGTGTGTGTGTGTGTGTGTGTGTGTGTGTGTGTGTGTGTGTGTGTGTGTGTGTGTGTGTGTGTGTGTGTGTGTGTGTGTGTGTGTGTGTGTGTGCGTGTGTGTGTGTGTGTGTCTGTCTGTGTGTTTGCGTACGTGCGTGCATTTGAATGCATACGGTGCTTGCCCTTGTGTGTCTGTCTGTGCACATGCGTTTGTGTTGGAGAATTGCTCTGGAGCTCGGGGAGACGGAGACCTCAAATCGCCTTGTGGGGGGGAGTGGGCTGAAGTCCTCGTAATCACTTAGCGCTCTCGCCTTGCCTTGCCTGGTGACATGTCTCTCCCAGGAGGAGAGGCAACATAGCTGCGGCATGATCTCAATGTTATCGTCCTCGCCAGGGCCGGATTAAGATGGTTTGGTTTGGAGCCCCCCAGGCTATATGTTGCTGTAGGCCCCCACCGAGGACAAATTCCACGATAAAACAGTGTCAAAATTCCTAGCCAGGAATGAGTGTTAACAAGGTTGAAAACTCAAAGTCAACGGCAGACTCATTTTTCCGTTCTTCATGTTGTCACAATTCTACAATTGTTGATTCCCCTCCCACTTTCTCCAAGCGGGGACCCCCCTGGCAGGTTGGGGCCCCTAGGCTGCAGCCACATCTAGCCTGTGCGTTAATCCAGCCCTGGTCCTTGTCAGTGTGGTGGCTGGCTGGCTGTCAGGGAAGCCGACAGGGGGTGGGGGGGACAAAGGGTTCACTTGTCCCGGGCCCATGGAGAGAGGGGCCCCAAAATTGGATCCTCATTACGTACATTGTATTGATTGGGTTTGGGGCCCTTTCAGAGATCTCTGTCCCAGGCCCAGCCAAAGCTGTCAGCGTCCCTGGTCCTCGTCAGCAGGATGGTTTGGCTAGTTTGCTTGCGAGCAGGGAAGTCGACATGGGGTGACAAAGTGTTCACTTGTCCCAGGCCCATGGAGAGAGGGGGCCCAAAATTGAATCCTCGTTACGTACATTGTATTGATTGGGTTTGGGGCCCTTTCAGAGATCTTCGTCCCAGGCCCACCCAAAGCTGTCAGCGTTCCTAGTCCTCGTCAGCAGGATGGCTGGCCGGATGGCTTGGCTAGTTTGCTTGCGAGCAGGGAAGTCGACATGGGGTGACAAAGGGTTCACTTGTCCCGGGCCCAGGGAGAGTGAAGGGGCCCAGAATTGGATCCTCATGACATTGTATTGATTGGGTTTGGGGCACCTTTCAGAGATCTTTGTCCCAGGCCCAGCCAAAGCTGTCATTGTCCTTAGTCCTCGTCAGCAGGATGGCTGGCCGGATGGCTTGGCTAGTTTGCTTGCGAGCAGGGAAGTCGACATGGGGTGACAAAGGGTTCACTTGTCCCGGGCCCAGGGAGAGAGAAGGGGCCCAGAATTGGATCCTCATGACATCGTAGTGGTTGGGTTTGGGGCACCTTTCAGAGATCTTTGTCCCAGGCCCACCCAAAGCTGTCAGCGTCCCTGGTCCTCGGCCCATGGCCTATGGCTGGCTGGCTGGCTGGTCTGCTTGCGAACAAGGAAGCCAACATCGGGTGACAAAGGGGTCTGTTGTTCCGGGCCCAGGTAGAGCGAGGGCCCAGAGCTGAGTCCTAATTACACTGTTTGCATTAGTTGAGGGGCCTGTTCGGATGACATTTCCCAGGGCCTGGAAAAAGCTGTCAGTGGCCCTGCTTGTGAGGTTTGTCAGTGTAATGCAATATGACTGACTGATCTTCACAGCACATGAAGCCAAAGCTGCTATCATCACGAAGTAATGTGGCTCTTCACAGCCACAGCAAAGCCGATGAAAAATGTTGTGAGACATTTTTTGTGAGACATTTTTCATG
>NC_085867.1:10840175-10845175 GCF_034702125.1 Engraulis encrasicolus | reverse complement strand
TTGCAAAATGCATTTTACATGGGTTAAAAAAGTATGTTCTCCAAATATTTGAATGGTAAGAATTCACACATAGTTGATAGGAACTCTGAACAGTCAATTCCAATAATAAAATGCAAAAGTAAAAAAAAATGGAGATACACCGTTTTGCAAAGAAACCCTTTATATACCACCCGACATACACCACCACCTCTCTAGCCAAGCAGCAACATACACCAGCCCAACCCACCCACCTGCCCCCCGACATACACCACCACCTCTCCACATCCAACACCACCACCTCTCCCCACATACACCACCACCTCTCCCCAATCCAACAACACCACCTCTCCACATCCAACACCACCACCTCTCCCCACATACACCACCACCTCACCCCACGCTAACCTGTTAGCCAAGCAGCAACATACACCACCCCACTAACCCTACCTCTCTAGCCAAGCAGCAACATACACCACCACCTCTCTAGCCAAGCAGCAACATACACCACCACCAACCCCCCCCCCGACATACACCACCACCCCACCCTAACCTAACCTGTTAGCCAAGCAGCAACATACACCACCCCACAACCTCTACTGCCCCCCCCACCCTAACCTGTTAGTAAACCCTACCTCAACCTTGCCTACAACCTCTACCATTGCCCCCTGCCCCTTGCCCCCCCCCTCACCTCAGCCTTCCTAGCCATGCCTAGCTCTATTGCAACACCCCCCCTCCCACATACACCACCAACTCACCCCACCCCACCCTAACCTGTCAGCCAACACGAACTCAACCTAACCCCCCAACCTTTACTGCTCCCTCCGCCTTAGCCTTCCTATTGCCCTATGCCTAGCTCTACCCCCCCCCACCCTAACCTGTTAGCCAACAAACTATCTCCACCTAGCCCCCCACCTAACTCCACAACCACTACCATTGCCCCCTGCCCTGTGCCCCCCCCCTCACCTCAGCCTTCCCTTCCTAGTTCTATTGCAACACCCCCCCTCCCACATACACCACCACCTCACCCCAAACCACCCTAACCTGTCAACAACACTACCTCCACTACCTCCACCTAGCCCCCCAAGCTCTACCGTTGCTCCCTGCCCCCCCTCACCTCAGCCTTCCTAGCCATGCCTAGCTCTATTGCAACACCCCCACCTACAAAACAGCCAACCCATCCAATCTATACTTACCCCAGTCCCACACTGAGCTGTATTGATCCAACTTCCCTCCTCACACACACACACACACACACACACACACGTCTGCACACACACATAGAAACACACACACACACACACACACACACACACACACACACACACACACACACACACACACACACACACACACACACACACACACACACACACACACACACACACACACACACACACACACACACACACACACACGTCTGCACACGCACATAGGCAAACACACACACACACACACATAATCTTTTTAGACACAGCATGTAAACCAAGATGTGTGTCTACGTAGAGTCTGAGGGTCTGTAGACTCAGTATGTGTGTGCAGACTCTCTATATGTGTGTGTGCGCACATTCGTGAGTGTGGTGTGCGTGCGTGCCCACGCGTGTGTGTATGTGGACGTGCATGGCCGTGTGTGTGTAAACCAAGATGTGTGTGTGTTTGTGTGTAGCAAAGGTCACTATTTAAAGGGCGCATTAATAATGCAACAAGGGCTTGGATATACTGTATGGTACATTTCAGCTTATGCTCTGCTCTGCTCTGCTCTCCTCTTTGGAAACATGAGCCCAGAGAACATGACATCTGAGACTTGCCATTGTACTGTAGGTGTGTGCAGGTGAGTCTGTGTGTGTGTGTGTGTGTGTGTGTGTCTGTGTATGTGTTTGTATGTGTGTGTGTGTGTGTGTGTGTGTGTGTGTGTGTGTGTGTGTGTGTGTGTGTGTGTGTGTGTGTGTGTGTGTGTGTGTGTCTGTGTATGTTTGTGTATGTGTGTGTGTCTGTGTCTGTGCGTGTGTGTGTCTGTGTGTGTGTGCGCGCGCAGGTGAGTCTGTGTGTGTTTGTGTCTGTGTGTGTGTGTGTGTGTGTGTGTGTGTGTGTGTGTGTGTGTGTGTGTGTGTGTGTGTGTGTGTGTGTGTGTGTGTGTGTGTGTGTGTGTGTGTGTGTGTGTGTGTGTGTGTGTGTGTGTGTGTGTGTGTGTGTGTGTGTGTGTGTGTGTGTGTGTGTGTGTGTGTGTGTGTGTGTGTGTGTGTGTGTGTGTGTGTGTGTGTTGGTGTCTTTGAAGGTTGATGAATGTTATTTGTGCATGTGAACATAGGTGTATATATGTGCATATGGGTGTGCTTTTGTATGCGTGTGTTTGAGAGAGTGAGTGGCTGGGTGTATGTGTGCATTTATGAGTGTGTGATAGGTTGGTGTGTGTGATAGGTTGGTGTGTGTGTGTGTGTGTGTGTGTGTGTGTGTGTGTGTGTGTGTGTGTGTGTGTGTGTGTGTGTGTGTGTGTGTGTGTGTGTGCATGTGTGTGTGTGTGTGTGGTGTGTATGTGTGTGTGTGTGTGTGTGTGTGTGTGTGTGTGTGTGTGTGTGTGTGTGTGTGTGTGTGCGTACGTGTGTATGTGTGTGTGTGTATATGCGTGTGTATGTGTGTGTGTATACGTGTGTGTGTATGTTTTATCTTTTTGCGTTTACTTGCGTGTGGCCTTCTTATGGCTTTGTCACCAGCCCCCCAATCTGTTTACACAATGCAAGATTTAGAGGTGCCTGCCGCCTAAGTGGCGTGTTTGTCATAATTGGCCACCCTGCTGGTATGCCGCATGATATAAGGGAGACCGCCGCCGCCGCCGAGCGAGAGAAGAGAGCACAGCCGAGCCTCCTCAACCCCTCCAGCTCCATAACCCACGACTGTTTATCAAACAAACGACAATTTCAGATGAGCTACGTCGCTACGTTAAAAAAATAGCTGCTCTTTTCGATAATCCTCGCATCACGACTCTCGTCAGGCCTGCTCACTTGTGTTGCTATGATACAAAAAGCCTGAGCGATGTCTTAACTGGCAACTGGAGTGTTTTTTGGGAATGCAAGGCGAGAAAAATGTTTCGTCTTGAACAAAAAAGTTACTGCCTATGCATTAAAATTGGCACAGCAACAAGGGGAAACAGATTGGTTTCTCGCAGGGCGGGCCTGTGGGGAGAAATAGGGCCCGGGCACTTTTGGATTAAAGGGGCCTCTCATGATTAGTGGCACAGAATTGACTCACCGGTGGCCCTTGCACCCTTGTGGGCCCCTATTTTTAGAAATGTAAAAAAAAAAAATATGTAATACATTTCTGTAAATAGGGGCCCACTAGGGTGGGGGGGCCCACCAGAAAATGCCCACTATGCCAGATGGCCAGTCCAGCCCTGTTTTCTCTACAGGGCCTCAGTTCAACAGCTGGGGGGGGGGGGGGGGGGGGGGGGGGGGGGGGGGGGGTTGCCCTATACATCTCTGGCGCGTGTTTGCATCAGAAAAACTTTTCATTGAGCCTCATAAACAGTCCCAGGAAAAAGTTTGTACACCCTTTGAAATTTCTTACATTTCTGTCAAAATTGATCATAAAACATGGTCTGATCTTCCCGGAAATCTCAAGAAGGAACAATCAGAGTCTGCTTTAATTAATTCCACCCAAACATTTACATGTTATCATATTTGTATTGGTCATAAGGCCATAACATTCACAGGAGAGCAGGGCATAAGTAAGTACACCCTTGCATTAAGTAGGTTTTAACCCTCAGTTAGTTGCAATATCATCAACCAGACTTGACAGTCCTGTAGTTGCAGATCAGATTAACAAAACAATCTGTTTTTATCTTGTCTCCCTCTTCTTTAGAGAACTGCCTCTTGTCAGCAAGGTTTGTGGGATGTCTGGAGTGCATAGGCCTAGCTTTCTTGACTTCATGCCATATAATCTCAATTGTTTTTTGTCAGGGCTTTGACTGGGCTATTTCAGAATGTGTATTTCATTATTATGAAGCCATTCTAAAGTCGATTTGCTTCTAAAGTATAGGTTGTTGTCACATTTCAGGACCCATACTCTTGTGTGCTTCAACTGTGTGACAGACTTCCTCACGTTTTTTCTGTAAAATATCACAATAAACTTGAGTTCATTGTTCCACTGATAATAGCAAACTGTCAAGGGCCTGAGGCAGCAAGGTAGCTGCATATAATGATGCTCACGCCACCATACTCAGAAGAGGAGATGTAACCAAAAATAGCTAAAAATGGGATTCATTCTGCCAATCTAAAATTAATGGGGTTTCTGTCCAAAAAAATATTGCTGCACCTTTGAGGTTTGCGAAAAAGCATTTATATGCTTCATAGAATTACTGCAAAATATTCTGTAGACCAACGTTGAAACCAAAGTTGAACTATTCAGGGGAACACACAATGTCATGTTTGGAGGAGAAATGGAGAACCACACCTTCACCCAAACATCATCTCCACCTTTGAGTATGGTGGCGGGAGCATCATTATATGCGGCTACCTTGCTGCCTCAGGCCCTTTTCAGTGTGCTATTATCAGTGGAACATTGAACTCAGAAGTTTATCAAGATATTTTACAGAAAAAAGTGAGGCAGTCTGTCACACAGTTGAAGCACACAAGAGGATGGGTGCTGAAATGTGACAACAACCCATACTTTAGAAGCAAATCGACTTTAGAATGGCTTCATAATAATGAAATACTCATTCTGGAATAGCACAGTCAAAGCCCTGACAAAAATAATTGAGATTATATGGCATGAAGTCAAGAAAGCTATGCACTCCAGACATCCCACACACCTTGCTGACGAGAGGCAGTTTTCTAAAGAAGAGGGAGACCAGATACATCCAGATTGTTTTGTTAATCTGATCTGCAACTACAGGAAACATCTGGTTGAGGTTATTGCGACTAACTTAGGGTTAAAACCTATTGAATGCAAGGGTGTACTTACTTATGCCCTGCTGTTCTGTGAATGTTTACATCCTATGGCCAACTTGCAAATGTTTGGGTTGAATTAGT
>NC_085867.1:10787675-10790175 GCF_034702125.1 Engraulis encrasicolus | reverse complement strand
ACTGAGACATAGACAACGGGAGAAAAAAAATAACTCTATGGAGAATCTAAAACATATATCATTTTTCACAGATCATACTTAACTGAAACATCTACATTGGTCAGATGATTGAATGTAGTTCTGAAGGGATACTTTAAAAGAAGGGAAAGATGTAATGGACCTTAAAGAGGAGGTAAGCTGTTCCAATCAGAAGGGGCTTTAAACTGAAATGCACGTCGTCCAATCTCTTTGGAAATTCTTGGAACAGAAAAGAAAACATGATCATGGTGTCTTAAGGCATATGATGAGCTATAAGAGATTAAGTACTGTCTTAAATAAAGAGGATAATTGAGAAATTTGCATTTATAAATGAACTGAAACCAGTGAAACCGTCGTCTGGCTGATGGAGATAGAATATTCATACTCTGATACATATCGCAGTGATGGGTCAAGAATGGGCACCTCAAGACAAATCTGCATATGCTATTATATACAACAGTAAGCGATTTAAGATTGGATTGAGTTGTGTTCATGTACACAGTGTCCGCATAGTCAATGATAGGAAATAAAAGTTGGGTAACAATTTTTAATCGTGTATCTTGAGTGAAGCAATTAATTGAGCGATAAAGCTGTCTTAAATTAAAGTTGATCTTTTTAACAATTGAGTCAATGTGAGGCCTAAAAGAAAGATGTGAGTCCAACCATAGACCCAGATATTTGAATTCATCTACACTTTCCATAACTGTACCATCTAGGAATTTAACCATTAAACTATTTGCTTGAGTGTGTTGACCTGAATTAATGGAAAATAACATACTATGAGACTTAAGTTTGTTGAGTATTAACCCATTATTCAAGAACCATTTTTGCACAATATCAAAATCAGTTTGAAGAGAGGATTGAATTGAACAAATATCACGCTTCGAGGTGTATATAACTGTATCATCTGCATAGAGTAGAGTTTGACAATCACCACATATTTGTGGAAGGTCATTAATAAAAATAGAAAATAAAAGAGGGCCTAAGCAAGAACCTTGTGGAACTCCCTGTTCCATAACCATAAACTGAGAGAGGGCACCACTGACTGATACGCACTGACGTCTATAATGCAGATATGAATTAAACCAAAACATAGACTGCTCAGACAGACCAATAGCATGTAATTTGTCTAGAAGAAGATAATGGTTAACCAAATCAAAAGCCTTGGTGAGGTCAATGAAAATGGCTCCAGTAGGCATATTGACATCCAAAGATGATGTAACATCATTAACAAATTTAGTCAGTACAGTAGTAGTGGAAAAATTGGGTCTGAAACCTGACTGACATGGTGATAGAATTGAAGACTCATTGATATAATTGAACAGTCTTTTGAATATAATTTTTTCAAATATTTTAGCAACATTACTAATGATAGAGATTGGTCTATAATTATTAGATTCAAGTGGATCACCACTTTTGTGTAGAGGTATTACTTTAGCACACTTCCACATGATTGGAACAGTGCAAGTAGATAAAGACAAATTAAATAAGTCACATAATGGATATGATAAGACATGAGAAGCCATTTTTAAAAACTTAATCTCTTGTGTATGTACAGTACAGAGAGAGAGAGAGAGAGAGAGCGAGAGCGAGAGAGAGAGAGAGAGAGAGAGAGAGAGAGAGAGAGAGAGAGCGAGAGAGAGAGAGAGAGAGAGAGAGAGAGATATATATTCCGACAGAGAGATTGAAACCGAGAGAGAGGGGATAGTAGTAAAAGGTGATGTCTAAAAAAGCCAGACTCAATCAAGCAGTCTCAGGATGCACTGCCTGTGATCTTTAGAGTTTATTCAATTAAACTCCGTCAGTGATTGGTGTGGGATGGGGTAATGCAGAGTGGGTGTTAGGGATGGGACTTCATGTGTACTGTATAGTGTGAGCTGGTTGCGGTAGGGGTATAAATCACAGCCTCCATGACAATACGATTCAATATCGATATCTTATTATTCGATGCGATACGATTCGATTATTTCCCATACTTAAAAGAATGCCCCACGATACGATACATTACGTGTCGATTCGATTCGATTTTTTCCCCAATTACTTTTCCACTTCTATTAAGTTACTGGGTAGGGGGCAGCGATTCAATTAATCTCTGATACTTAAAAATTCCCCCACAATACGATGCGATTCGATTCAATCATCAGAATCTATTGCGATATATCGATACATTTCGATATTATTCACACCCCTAGTTGCGGGCATCATAAATACTCAGTCCCCGATGAGCATGTCAGGCCCGCCAAAGTCCTAAATGTCAACAGGAGGAAGCAATGAGAGCACATCACACTCATCATCATCACCATCATCATCATCATCATCATGCTCATCATGCTCATCCTAAACCTCAACAGTGCCCATCTGCCTCACTGTCTCAATTATTCACGAGGTCTGGGTGGCAGTAAGACCCAGTGCAGTAGTAGTTGTGTGCTGTCTGTACTAAGCACCATTGCCTTATCAAGCTACGGTCTCACTGCTGCAGAAG
>NC_085867.1:10755175-10757675 GCF_034702125.1 Engraulis encrasicolus | reverse complement strand
CCGCGATAGTTTTACACCATGTGACATGTCACCTCGTCAACGCAACGTCGACGAAATTTCGAAGTTTGACAGGAAATCTAACCGTCATGCAGCATTTTCCATCCAGGGTGCATTGCTGTCTAAATGTGCATGCATGCGTTGACACATGTCGAATTCACCTACTCACTCACTCAACAACAACAAACCCAGAGGAAAAGTTTTAACATGGCAAGCAACAGCAGTGAGTTGAATGAACATGATACCGGTACGCCACAACTCATGGACGGGAATAATTTACGGGGGAAGAAGAACAGAAAGTTTGACGTAAAGTTCAAGCTAGCCGTTGTGAAGTATGCGGAGCAGAATTCTGGTTTGGCAGCGGCCAGGCAGTTTAACGTTGACCCAAAACGTGTACGAGAATGGAAGCAAAAAAAAGGAGAACTACTATCTCAGTCGGCAATCGATGGAAAACGGGCTCGCTTATCTGGTGGAGGTAGGAAGAAAGTGAGCGAGGAGCTTGAGGCTAATTTGTGTCAGTGGATACATCATGTTCGTGGACAGAACCACCGCGTGTCCCGCAAAATGATCCGCATTAAGGCGAAGGGAGATGTATGCTACCGCGAGTGACAAGAGAGACGACGACGGGTGGGTGTTTGGTGCAACGAGCGGCTCTGGCTTAATCGATTCCTGCGTCGGAACAACTTTTCCCTCAGGAGGAGAACAACTGTTGCACAGAAGGACGCTCTCCGTCGAGAAGATTGTCAACTTCCTCGTTTTCTCTACTAAACAGATAGAGGCCAAGAAAATCCAGCCCAAGAATATTATCGCCATGGATGAAACAGCCGTCTGGTTTGGACATGGTTGGTTCCAGTACGGTCAGTGAGAGGGGCGCCCGCTCCATTTGCCTCAAAACAACCGGCCACGAGAAGGCACGCGTCACGGTGGCTCTTGCAGCCAAAGCAGACGGGACAAAGCTAAAGCCTTACATTGTTTTTAAAGGTGCTGTCCGTGATGTAAAGGCTATGCAGAGCATCCCCGGTGTGATCATAGCTTCCTCCAAGAATGGCTGGTTTAATGACGACCTGACAAAGGATTGGCTCCAGAGGGCAGTGGGGAAATTCCACTTCGGACCGAGGCTACTAGCGTGGGACTCGTTACCGATGCCATATCAGCGAGGCCACGAAGGCAGAGCTCAAAAGGGGCTACAACCTTACAATGGCTGTTATACCTGGAGGTTGCACAAAGTACCTGCAGGCCCCAGATGTTGTGTGGAATGGCCCTTTCAAAGCGCAGCTCCGTGACTACTATGATAACTGGATGGCTGGTGATAAAGACAAGACCTACACCAAGTCAGGGAACCTGAGAGCCCCTTCTCGCCGCCTCCTGGTCGACTGGGTCCTGGGAGCATGGGATGCACTGGATCGGGACACTCTGATCAACTCATTCAATGTAGGCTGTGTGTGTGTGTGTGTGTGTGTGTGCGTGTGTGCGTGCGTGCGTGCGTGCGTGTGTGTGTGTGTGTGTGTGTGTGTGTGTGTGTGTGTGCGTGTCTCTGTGTTGCAAACAGTAGCTTAGCTGATTGTTGCTTTTTGGTATCCTCCAAGGTGTGTGGGCTGACGGTGGCAGCTGATGGGAGTGAGGACCAGCTCATTCACTGCCTCAAGGAGGGACAGCCATGTCAGGCAGGCAGAGAGATGCTGTTGAGGGCTAGACAGCAGGCTGCTGCTGTGGTTCAGGAAGAGGAGGAGAGTGATGAGGAACAGCAGTTCCTCAATGAACTTGTGATTGAAGAGGAGGATGATGATGATGATGAGGGGGGTGAGGGAGAGGAGGAAGAGGAAGAGGAGGAAGGGGAGGAGGCGAATGATGATGAGTGGGGTTGAGTTGCATTTGGGGTTGTGTTTGCTGCAGTATTATTGTTTTGATGGTTTTATAGAGTACTTGGTACCATAATTTTATTTTTAGCTGTATGCTGCTTTATTTAAAACTTGGAGTACTGTAGCCTTTATTTTATTTAAGTGCAAGTATTATTGTTCTGTTTTGATGGTGGGTTTTATACCTGAGTACTAAGCACCATAATTTTATTTTTTAGCTGTATGCTGCTTTATTTAAAACTTGGAGTACTGTAGCCTTTATTTTATTTAAGTGCAAGTATTATTGTTCTGTTTTGATGGTGGGTTTTTACCTGAGTACTTGGTACCATAATTTTATTTGCTGCTTTATTCAAAGAGTGTATTTATTTTTAGTATTGCTATTCTATTTGACAATTGTTGCACTACTGCCATGTTGAGGCCTTGTTGATCTCCTGTCTTTTGATAGCCTACCTCATGTTGATTTCTTGTTTATTGATACAATATTGATATGTTTACAATAGCTTTTACATTTAATTTTTTTTGTACAAAAAATACTGGACAGTAACCATTGTAACCAAATAATGGCCTGGTGCAGGCTGGTGCAAAAATAAATAAGAGCCTTGTGCAAATAACCGCCTGCTTCTTTTAAACGCCCGGTCTCCAAATCG
>NC_085867.1:10740175-10745175 GCF_034702125.1 Engraulis encrasicolus | reverse complement strand
TGCTGGTCACCTCAAAGGACCTCACCTCACCTCAGGCATCTGTAGTCTAAGCTGTTTGGCTAATGAACTGTCGCTCTGAATGAACTTCTCTGCCAAGAAGTCAGAAGATTGACAACTGCTGTTGAGTAATCCCCTCACTTATTTATATATAACTTTATATTTTTTACATGGCATATTTATTGCTGAATATGTATCATTCCCTTTCCTTATTTAAATATTGATACATTATACAGTCCCAGGAAAAAGTTTTGACACCCTTTGAAATTTCTTACATTTCTGTCAAAATTGATCATAAAACATGGTCTGATCTTCCCGGAAATCTCAAGAAGGAACAATCAGAGTCTGCTTTAATTAATTCCACCCAAACATTTACATGTTATCGTATTTTTATTGGTCATAAGGCCATAACATTCACAGGATAGCAGGGCATAAGTAAGTACACCCTTGCATTAAGTAGGTTTTAACCCTCAGTTAGTTGCAATATCATCAACCGGACTTGTCCTGTAGTTGCAGATCAGATTAACAAAACAATCTGTTTGTATCTTTTCTCCCTCTTCTTTAGAGAACTGCCTCTCGTCAGCAAGGTTTGTGGGATGTCTGGAGTGCATAGCTTTCTTGACTTCATGCCATATAATCTCAATTGTTTTTTGTCAGGGCTTTGACTGGGCTATTTCAGAATGTGTATTTCATTATTATGAAGCCATTCTAAAGTCGATTTGCTTCTAAAGTATGGGTTGTTGTCACATTTCAGGACCCATACTCTTGTGTGCTTCAACTGTGTGACAGACTTCCTCACGTTTTTTTTCTGTAAAATATCACAATAAACTTGAGTTCATTGTTCCGCTGATAATAGCAAACTGTCAAGGGCCTGAGGCAGCAAGGTAGCCGCATATAATGATGCTCCCGCCACCATACTCGGAAGAGGAGATGTAACCAAGAATAGCAAAAAATGGGATTCATTCTGACAATCTAAAATTAATGGGGTTTCTGTCCAAAAAAATATTGCTGCACCTTTGAAGTTTGCGAAAAATCATTTATATGCTTCATAGAATTACTGCAAAATATTCTGTAGACCAACATTGAAACCAAAGTTGAATTGTTCAGGGGAACACACAATGTCATGTTTGGAGGAGAACTGGAGAACCACACCTTCACCAAAACATCATCTCCACCTTTGAGTATGGTGGCGGGAGCATCATTATATGTGGCTACCTTGCTGCCTCAGGCCCTTGACAGTTTGCTATTATCAGTGGAACAATGAACTCAGAAGTTTAGCGAGATATTTTACAGAAAAAAGGGAGGTAGTCTGTCACACAGTTGAAGCACACAAGAGGATGGGTGCTGAAATGTGACAACAACCCATACTTTAGAAGCAAATCGACTTTAGAATAGCTTCATAATAATGAAATACACATTCTGGAATAGCCCAGTCAAAGCCCTGACAAAAAACAATTGAGATTAAATGGCATGAAGTCAAGAAAGCTATGCACTCCAGACATCCCACAAACCTTGCTGACGAGAGGCGGACCAAGAAAGAAGAGGGAGACCAGATACATCCAGATTATTTTGTTAATCTGATCTGCAACTACAGGAAACATCTGGTTGAGGTTATTGCGACTAACTTGGGGTGAAAACCTATTGAATGCAAGGGTGTACTTACTTATGCCTTGCTGTCCTGTGAATGTTTACATCTTATGGCCAATGAAAATATGAACACTTGTAAATCTTTGGGTTGAATTAGTTAAAGCAGACTCTGGTTGTTTCTTCTTGTGATTTCCGGGAAGATCAGACCATGTTTTATGACCAATTTTGACAGAAAGGTAAGAAATTTCCAAGGGTGTACAATTTTTTTCCTGGGACTGTATATTAAATTTTTGCATTAGAATGTAAACTAGGCCTCTCCTAAACTCCATTTCCAGAATTTTCTCTCTGTCCTCTCGTCATTGTCCTCTCTGTGACCTCTTATAGATGTCATCAGTCAATCCTCTGTTACACTCTTACTTCTTCATTAGATATTCATCTTTATGTAAATATGTACATATTATATATTCATGATGTTTTCATTGGTAATATAAAGAAGGCCTCTCCTAAAAGTGCAATCTGTGATCTGTGATTGTCCTCCTCCTGACCTCTTACAGACCTCACCAGTCAATCCTCCATAGCACTCTTACGTACGTACGTAAACCAGTATGTACGAGTGTCAGGGAAACGCTGATAGCCTATAATTGTTTGACTGAGTGTGAGTGTCATAAGGACTGATGCAGACGCCCTGTCACATAGTTAAGAGGGACAGGTCTTACGTACACCAGTATGTATGAACAGGGGTGTGGTAGAGCGGGCTAAAGTGTGACCAGTGGTCCACGTATAGGGGGCCCACACACACAGTACGATTCTTGTAAATATATTGGCTGTGGAGGTTCATTGGAACTGATTGTGTGGCCCGCAATTTTGCTGCCCCTGTGTACAAATGTCAGGGAAACGATGACGTAATTGTTTGACTGAGTGTGAGTGTCATAAGGACTGATGCAGACGCCCTGTCACATAGAGCCATATAAGGGACGGCTCTTACGGACACCAGTATGTACGAACGTATGTAACGTCGTACAGGGGTGTAAAGTGTGACCAACTCACCAGGGAACCATGTATAGGTATAGGGGGCCCACACACAGTCTGATTCATGTAAATATATGGCTGTGGGGGTCCTGATTGTGGGGCCCACAATTTTGCTGCTACGCCCCTGTGTACGAGTACCAGGGAAACGCTGACATAATTGTTTGACTGAGCGTGAGTGTCATAAGGACTGATGCAGACGCCCTGTCACATAGCTAAGAGGGGGACCGTAATGCCTTGCGTAAACACAGCTGTGTCTTCCCCCTCGCAGACAAACACACATCTGAGAGCCCCATGTTTTTCTTTCGGAGGTGACTGTAAACTTTTAGATAAATAATACTGACGTAAGCCGCGCAGCTGCGCTGCTGTTTTTCATCTGTGTAGGCTACATACAGTAACATCATAACAAACCTTTCTGTGCCGATGCTGATCACTTATGGTATCTACGTTTATAACCAGAGTCACAAGGAGTGGCAATAGGACGAAGAAGCAAGCAAGGAAAGATGTGGTGTGGCAGTAGGCTAGACAAACCCCAGCAGCAAAAAAAAAAATCTTTGGTTGACCACCACTTTTCTGCTCTCTATCTTGTGTTTGTTCAAGACATCCCTGCCATACAAGACAGTGAATACAAACTTTATTGAAGAACGCCATTACCTTTTTTAGCCTCACACCTTTCACTTTTATTTGCTCAGTGATTCAACTCCATCAGATGCGTACATAAACAAGCAAACGAAGAGTTTATTTGCAAAACGGTGTATCTCCATTTGGTAGAATGATGGGAAATTGACATATTTGTATTGGGCATTCCATTGCATTGCATTGCCAAAATGAATTTTATATAGGTTGAAAATGTGTGTTGCCAAAATATTTGAATGGCAAGAATTCACAAATAGGTGATAGGACCTCTGAACAGTAATTTTCAGTAGTATAATACAAAAGTAAAAAATGGTGGATACCTTGTCTTTGATGTGAGTTGTATTCATCAGGTAGGCATATGTTAGACTCTCTGTTAGTCTGTGTTGTAATTAGGAGTGTCTCTCAGCTGCAGCTGATATATGAGGTGAATTCAGGTTAGTGTCTCTTTTGAAGTTAGGCTATATTGCATCCATGTGAGTATATCTGAGACCAGAGTTATAATTCAAGTGTCTGCCTCTGTAAGACATCAGATGTTTTCAGAGGTACTTCTTCTTCTTCTTCTTCTTCTTCTTCTTCTTCTTCTTCTTCTTCTTCTTCTTCTTCTTCTTCTTCTTCGACTTCTCAGCTCCCTCCTTCTTTAGAGGGCCATACCATGGAATGTAAGGGGGTGAGGAGGTGGGGATGAGCTTGTGTGTGTGTGTGTGTGTGTGTGTGTGTGTGTGTGTGTGTGTGTGTGTGTGTGTGTGTGTGTGTGTGTGTGTGTGTGTGTGTGTGTGTGTGTGCGTGTGTGTGTACGCGCACGCGTGTGTGTGTGTGTGTGTGCGTGCACATTTGTTTGTGTGTGTGTGTGTGTGTGTGTGTGTGCGCGTGCGTGTGTGCGTGCGTGCATGTGTGCGTGCGTGTGTGTTTGTTTGTCCGTGAGGTGGTTGGGGGGATTTGACCGCAGAGCTTCTGCCTCTGACCTTAGATCCTCAGATCCTCCCTGGGAGTCTAGGAGTGGATAGCCGAGAATATCAACAGTGTGTGTGTGTGTGTGTGTGTGTGTGTGTGTGTGTGTGTGTGTGTGTGTGTTTATGTGTGCGTGCATGTGTGTGTGTGTGTGTGTGTGTGTGTGTCTGTGTGTGTGTGTGTGTGTGTGTGTGTGTGTGTGTGTGTGTGTGTGTGTGTGTGTGTCTATCTTTCTGTCTGGGAAAGGATGATACAGCCGGTTTAGGGTTGGGAGTGTGTGTGTGTGTGTGTGTGTGTGTGTGTGTGTGTGTGTGTGTGTGTGTGTGTGTGTGTGTGTGTGTGTGTGTGTGTGTGTGTCTGCGTGTGTGTGTGTGTCTATCTTTCTGTCTGGGAAAGGATGATACAGCCGGTTTAGGGTTGGGAGTGTGTGTGTGTGTGTGTGTGTGTGTGTGTGTGTGTGTGTGTGTGTGTGTGTGTGTGTGTGTGTGTGTGTGTGTGTGTGTGTGTGTGTGTGTGTGTGTGTGTGTGTGTGTGTGTGTGTATGTGTGTGCTCATGCTTGTGGCATCAGCTCATGTGTGTGGGCAGGGGGTGGTGTGCACTACAGGTGTTGGGATGTGCGAAAGTTGGCGGGCGGGTGCATGTAAGGGTGGTTTTACAGTACATGTATACGTTTTTGAGTGCGTGTGTGTTTGTGTGTGTGTGTGTGTGTGTCTGTGTGTCTGTGTGTCTGTGTGTGTGTGTGTGTGTGTGTATGTGTGTGTGTGTGTGTGTGTGTGTGTGTGTGTGTGTGTGTGTGTGTGTGTGT
>NC_085867.1:10727675-10735175 GCF_034702125.1 Engraulis encrasicolus | reverse complement strand
AAAGAGAAGAACACACTAGAGCAAGAGTGAGATTTTTTAACAAGCTTGTTTTAAAGGATGGGAACTGGGCTGTACTCCACGCTCGAGGGCCTCTATTAAAGTGAGGGGCTACAGAGGGGACTTAGCTAGGCCCGGGGCTGTGTTCACGCCAGGACTGGGATCATAGAATGACCCGGGCATTTTTGGCATAGACTGTTCCCCTAACACATCCACAGACCACCTTCACGCTATATCTTGACTAGCTAAATCCACTATGGATTGAACAATGGGCCTTCCCGTGTAATTTGTGGGCCAATCCACAAGAAAACGACAACAGCAACAGTGACGGCCCGTGAGGACTGTTGGCCCACCGGGAAAATGCCCTGTGTGCCAGATTACCAGTCCAGCCCTTTAGCTGTTTTCACGCTCCACTGTGAACCTGGAGCTCAGTCAAGATGGCCTCATATCTCCCTGTGACACCACTATGCATCCAACTCATATCAGGGCCGGTTACAGCTTTGGTGACCCGACCAGCTCTGTCCCAACCCAATGAGGACCCAGTTCTGGGCAAGGGCGCCGGAACTCTGTCCCAACCCAATGAGGACCCAGTTCTGGGCAAGGGTTAGGAACGAGTTTTAAAGTCGTTGTGCATTTTTTTTCTTCATCTTATATTTCTTAGCAATATTACAGATGCTGGAATCGACTCATTTGTCTGCAGTCAAAGTTGAGAAAGCCTCATTTGGAAAGCCCAAAAATGCACCCCC
The DNA here is from genome assembly GCF_034702125.1 of Engraulis encrasicolus. Lineage (NCBI taxonomy): Eukaryota > Metazoa > Chordata > Actinopteri > Clupeiformes > Engraulidae > Engraulis > Engraulis encrasicolus. The sequence goes on along the minus strand of NC_085867.1, from coordinate 10,734,432 downwards.
TTTCTGGCACCTATGATTCTGGGCCCTCTGTCTTCCTGGGCCTTGGACCACTGCACCTGTTGCCGTAACCCCCTAACCACCCCTACCACCCCCCCAACAACCCATCCCTGTGGGCTCCCCTGATCCAAATCACAGCCTAGTCAGAACCAGAACCACTCCTCCTTTACATTTTACGATGCCACTGAACTATGACGCTGGAGCTGGGCCAGAGGCAGAGACTCAGATGGGCCTATACTGTAGCACAAAACACATATGGATTGATGATGTTTATTACCAAAGCTGTCAATCAGACTCATAAAGCCTTCATACTATGTGGTGTGGTGTGTGTGGGATAGACAAGAGGGTGTGGACACGCTGGACACAGGCTCCGGCCAGGCCAGCCAATTACACCTGTGGCTATTCTGTGGATGATAGTTTGACACTGCGGTCAACACAATGCAACTCATCCATTGCACACCATTTTTGTATTTTAGGGCCTTTTCAGTTCCCATATTGGGTTGGCCCATATTGTAATCCCTCAAAAGATTGGTGGTAGGGGCTGTGCAGTCAGTGTTGCCACAAAAAATATCTGCCAAAGTTGCTATTGGCTATACGCTGAAAAGTCGTTAGAAGACGTCATGACGTTACATAATGACATCACACGATACACTGATCTCTGGAAAAACGTGCCCAGATGCAGTGGTGTAGTCTACGTAGAACGCGAGTATAGGGAGTATACCCACTTCTAAATTTGAGGGATTTCAGTATACCCACTTAAAATTGATTGATCCATTACTTTGAATAGCACAAATATATACAGTAAACCCACTTCAAAAAATGCTCAAATATACAGTATATCCACCACAAACAAAGTAGACTACACCACTGCCCACATGCCTGCGTTCATAATACAGATGGGCAGTACTAGCTGCTTTTGGAGATAATCTGCAGCCCTGCTTGACCATGGGAAGCGCTTCTGACAGCAGCCCAAAGTTACAATGATGTTGAAAAACAATGATTTTGCCACTGAAAAGCTGTGTTTTTAAAAGTCGCCGGGGACGGCAAAAACTCCCTAAATCTAGCTACAAAGTCACTGAATTGGCAACACTGTGTGCAGTATAGGGGTCAGACCATAGCTGTGTCCAAAATGAGACACTTCCCTGCTTTCATTCAGTGAAACCCACAGTCTAAGAAGCTAGCATAGTTGCCACCACTTCAATTCCACTTTGATGGGGGTATGAATATCTCAATTACTGGGGGAAAAAAGCTTTCATTTGGACGGCCGTACAAGACAGGAGGTATAGAATAAGGGTACCATGACGGTAACGTGATTCTGTGGCTCGCTCCTTTTAGTATGGATGCTAATGACACAAAAGGCTGACTTGATAATGATAGGACGGAGAGTACCCGTAGGGAAACTGGGGGAACTGTCTTCAAAATTGGACAAAATTACATTACATTACATTGCATTTGGCAGACGCTTTTTTTTAACCAAAGCGACTTACAATCGAGGACATAATCATAGCTGGCAAAATGAAGGTATGACTTTCAAAGGAAATATTTCATGCATTTTACCTAACACTCGGAAACTACTCGTACAGCTTTGATGCCCAGCCACCATCAAATGCCACCTCTTCAAAGGCTACATGCATTTCCAGTAGGGCCTATTCAACACAGTCTTGAACTGTCTCATAAAAAAGGAAAGGGAAGATTGTGCCATAATTTCCACAAGTCAAAGGGACAGGGAGTCTACCCAAGCTTAGATCATAGGCCAGGTAGTATTAAAATACAATAAACATACTGTACCCCCCCTCATACACACCCCCGACTCTGTATGTGATGACGGGAAAAAAGAGTAGAGTAGAGTAGAGTAGAGTAACTTTATTAATCCCCAGGGGGATATTCAGGTATCCAGTAGCTTACAAGTTACATAAATACACAAATAAACGAATGCCCACATGGACATTTCAAGACACAAATAACACAGGAATAGTCAGGGAGGGGAAAATAAAAATAAAAATAGTAAAGATAAAGAATGTGAAAAAGTAATATGTAAAAAATGTAAAAAGGTAATTGTGCAAAAAGACATTCTGTGAGTTGGGATAGACCATGTGCAGAAAACATACTCTGTCAGTTAAGGTAGACAGTCTTAACCCTTGTGTTGTGTTCGAAAGCTGCATACACTTGTGGTGTTCGGGTCATTTTTGACCCGTGATAGCAAAACTCAGCCATAAAATACCTAAATACACTAGTTCTCATCAAATATTGTTTTTCATCTCATAGCTAACTTGGTATGTATTCATATCCATGGAAATACTAGTTTATTTATTAACCTTTTTGACTTAACAGGTCTTTTATCTTACATTATGCAAATCGTTTTTGATGACCAAAACTATCAAAACCTGTATAAATTCACTATTAATACTTCCTAAAGTGATACAATTAGTGATTATGTTGTCCATGTATTACAGCTGATATGGGAGTACAACAATACCTAAATTTCTTTTATTAGTTTTTCTCTAATATTAGAAAATATCATCAAAATTGACATTTGTGGTGTTCAGGTCCAAACCAACCCAAAGAGATTTATAGCAAGATGAAGTCCAAATGTCAACTAAAAAACAAATATACTTTAGATGGTGTCAAGCATTTGTGGTGGTAAACAAGTGAGTTTTACAAAACAAGTGTATCCTATCAAAAGCCAAGCATGGTAGTGGGACTGACATGGTTTGGGGATGCATGGATGCTGTCAACATTGGTAATCTGAAATACGCCTAAAAGAAACATGCATGTCAACATGCACTGTGACTACTGAAGCAGATCATGATATTCTCCATAGGATTGCATTCAAATCTCACACCAATGTATTTAAGCCAGATGCAGACTCAAAATGTTAAAATTCAATGCGAAGAAAGGTTGAAACGTACACTGATGACCTCCCTTTTCATTTCGTTTCATTTCGAGACGATTCGAGCAAACACAGCCCCTTCTCTACCGGACTTTCATCTGGGGTGTACTCACTTTTGTGAGTACATGTTCAAACATTAATGGCTGTATTTTGTTTTTTTCTGAGTGAACAAGAAATGTAAGCGGTTAAATATGTTGTTAAAAGGTCACTAATCATTGTGTCAAAGTGAAATTTCTGTAATGCTTTCCTATGAAAAGATATACTCACAAATCTGGAAAAACTGTGAGGGGTGTATTCACTTTCGTGATATACTGTATGCCTCACCCGTGCAAGAAGGGGGCAGAACCCCAATGGTGCCCAGAAGGGAGCCGTGCAGCAGGACGGTACTATACCCTAAATGCATTCTGCAATAAACTCCTCATGATTTTTGTCTCTTCCTTTATCAATAGTCTCTGGTAGGCTATAGCCTTTGCTTCAGTCACACTGGGCTCAACAGTGCTAATGCATTTAGCGATCCCGATGCTTATCACCAATAAAAACCTGCTGCACTGCACCGGCACCCCGCGCTGAATTAAATTACAAAACGTGGCGGAAAAGCTGGAAAGCTGTCACGGCTCTGCAATCAGTGCCCTCAGAATATCATAGCGGACACCGGCAGCCGCGCATATCAATTTCATGGCAAGAAATTACTGTGAGATGATTACTTCCGTTCGATTATCGATGGCTGCTCGTGGTTTTGTGAGGTCGGGATGCCCAGTTAATATCCATACTCTGTGATCAACTGTATTGCTAATGTTCACATGCTATGATGAAGTACCACTACACAGTGGCACTAATATCCATTGGCAATGATGTGTTTGGCAGTGGCAGTGTACTTTGATGATGGGGACAGCAGGGAAGCCGGTGTGTGTGTGTGTGTGTGTGTATCTGTGTGTGTGTGTGAGTGAATGTGTGTGAGAGTAACAACACTCTTTTTTGTGTGTTTGTGTTTGCATGCATGTGTGTGTCTATCTGTCTGTGTGTGTGTGTGACTATATTTATTCATTCTTTTTCGCATAATTGTCCTCCTGTCTTTGTCCATTTTTTTTCCTTCTCAGATTTCCTCATCTTCATTGCTCTTCGTTTGGTTCTTCCTCTTTCAACTACTCCCCCCATCTTCTGCCCCCCCCCCTTCCATACTTCCGCCCCGCAAAATGGGCTTTCTCTCTCCATTTCACTGGTTTGTTTTGCTTTCATTCTTTTTCAGCAGAATTTAATCCGCTTGCATCAGCGACAGAGTGCAGAGAAGCGAGCAAATGCAGAAAGATACAGAAATGAGAGAGAGTATAAGGAAACACCAAGGGAAAGACAGGAGAAAGAAGGCAACCAAGCAGAAAAAAAAGTGTGTGAGAGAGAGAGAGAGAGAGAGAGAGAGAGAGAGAGAGAGAGAGAGAGAGAGAGAGAGAGAGAGAGAGAGAGAGAGATAGAGAGAGGGACAGGAGGAAAGAAAGGAAAAGAAAAAGAGAGGTGTTGGTGAACGTAGACGCAGGAAATAAATATTAGAGAGAAAGAAAGAAACAAGACATAGAGATAAAGGAATAGAGAGAATAAGAAAGTAGAGAATGAGACCAACAGACAGAAATAGAAGTTGTCACACCTAAGGGGCCTGTCTGGAAATAAATGGGGTAGCAGGGCTGTGTTTCGTATGCAAGACTATTTATTACCCGCAGATTCTCAAGACGGGGGCTTGCGAAGGGACAGGGGAACCTTGGGTAAGGACAGGAGAGTGCTGGTTAGGGGCAGGCAGGGATAAGACACCTTGAATAAGGACAACAAAGTCAGCTGGGTAAAGGGGCAAGGGTCCTTGGATACGGAGAAGAGGAGAGGAAAAGGGGCATTTGGGGTCAGGATGGGGTAAGACGTGCCTCTGTAAGTACAGGAGAGTATTGGATATGGACCCTATAAGAGAGGGGAACCTTGGATAAGGAGAATGTGTGGGTTCCTGTCCTTGTAAAGTACAGAAAAGGACCAGGTGGGAGAGTATCTGCTTTAGACACAGGTGAGTTGGTTAACAGATGAACCCCTTTCTGCAGAGCCTATGTTACAACTTTACGATCACCAATTGTAATGGCTACCATGTGTCTTAATCTGTTACTTGAGGCTCTCGGTAATGTCATGGCAATGTTGTTATGATGTAGCCTATTTTCAGTAAATACTGAGTAGGTCCGCCGGCGACACCATTTGCACAGAGAGGCTATGGGCAGGGATCTTTACCTTTGTGTTGGTTGGGTGGGATAACTTCACTCTCTCCCTACCTCTACCATTCCTTTGAAATGTCACTCCCCCCCCCTCTCCACCTTTCTGCTTCCACTCACTCAGCCCTTTGTTCTGACTAATAAGTCTATAAAATGTGCTGTGCCATCCGTTAGTTTGCCTATGGGGAGTCTCTGTTAGAAGAGGTGCTGAGGCACAATGGCCCAAATGCTGGTTCTGCCAGTTCTGCAACTTGTTATTTTGCGTTCTTTGACGTTCTCTGTCCCCTGACTACCCCTTCGCTATGTCTACTAGAATGTCACTGATGAAACACAACACCCAATAGGACACCATTGGGGATTGTGCTCATTTCCTGTCACTGCTGCGCCACCTCTGAAAGTGTGTCACTGAAGCAGACAATGCATGTCTTCAGGGTATACGGTAGTGGCCATGGCCATGGCAAGGGAATGGTACATCTGGAGCAGTTTAAAGTTCTCAAGTGTTACAGTACGTAGATTCTTACGGCTCATTCACTTTGCTCTTCTCTTCAGGGATACGGATGAGGCGGATTTGTCCGGCTTGATCTCGTTTCTGTCAAGAAAAGTTAGGAGAGCATGACAACATACAGTATTAGTCCTTCCACTCCACAGAACTGTACCAGGGCAGAGCTCATTCAAATCCATGTTGGAACTTGAAAACAAAACTCTAGTCTATTACATATTATTCTGCGTGTTGTTTAGTGGTCTGTACGGTTTCCCATTTAAAGGACAAGCATAAACGCATGCACGCACACACACACGCACACGCACACACACACACACACACTTACAGAAAGGCAGACCTGAACTCATCACTTGAGACACTGAGAAAACATCAGCAGACTTTTCTTGTCTACGCACCGCTGACTTGGACTTGGACTCTTAAGATTTGTTCTGTGTGTGTGTGTGTGCGTGTGCGTGTGCGTGTGGCTGTGGCTTGCACAGATTTGTTGCTGTGTACAGTGACATTCACCTTGCAATGCTTTGTTAGCTGTCATGTCCTCAAATTACTTCGAGAAGTACTGTAGGCCTATTTAGGAAAGTGCTACTCTGTTTTTTTTAAAGTGATACACAAGCATAAAAAGTAACAAGACACTTATGTAAGTTAAGAGTAACAAAAGAACTTTGACATGTCTGTTGCTCAGCGCTTTTTAAGTGCTCAGCGTCTGCAGTTTGAGAGATGTGACAGTTCAGAAACTTAAACATGACTTCAATTTACTTTCATACACTCATGGACTACTTTTACTTTTAAGTGTTTTCTGCTTTCAAGCATTTTCATTTATCTTTTATTGTTTTGCACTTTTTCTTATTTTTGCTTTCATTTGACTTTGATGAATTCCAAACTACAAATCCACTTGTCTTGCCTTACCTTGCCTTTTTTTTCACACGCAAAAAAAAAGCCAAAAAGAATTCTGACATTTTTGGGCCATTCAAGCATTGATGTTCTTGAGTGCTTGTGTCCCTTTGCAGTGCTGCCGTAATTTCTAAACCACCAGAAAGAAAAGATTTATATTATACTTGTAGTCTTCTCTGGGCCTCTATCAAGTTCTTAGCCCCGATCTTGGAGAATGATTGTTTTGAGAGTGTATCGTAGAACATG
>NC_085867.1:10717675-10722675 GCF_034702125.1 Engraulis encrasicolus | reverse complement strand
TCAGATTTACTTCTACATAAAGAGAGGTAGGGAGAGAGAGAGAGAGAGAGAGAGAGAGAGAGAGAGAGAGAGATAGTGAAAGTGAGTAAATAAACAGATAGCTAAATAAATAAATAGAGATAATAAATAAACCCCATCAACATACTGGGGAGATGATTAAGTAAGATTACTGACTATTGTAATTATACTCAATAACAACCCCATGATTACATTATTGTGTGATGGCAAGCAGAGCAATTCATAATTCTTTAAGCTCGAAAGAGAGCATGGAAGATGACAAAGCTAGGGGAAGGCACGTGAGCAGAAAGTAACAAATAGGCTACTAAAGAAGAAGAAGAAGAAAAAGGGAAAAATAGAGAAATAAAAAGATGACGAAATGCGACCTTGCTCATGCGGACATCTTTGACTCCCCTAGCTCCATGCAGTGCTGGATGACATCCGTGTACCCGTGTATTTGCCATGTTCTTCCATGTGGCTGCACAGAACAAGAGAAAGCCATTAGCAGGGGCATGTTCCTGAACCCTTTCGCATGAGAGGACGCCTTCTAAACAGGAAGTGTCATTTGTTAAAGTAGTCGGGAGCTACGGTGAGGCGTAGCTTGCTAGCCAACACACAGCAACAACACAACACAGCACACAATCAGGCCCCGCCGACAGAGGGGGAGACAAAGGGGTATGTTGTCCCTGGCCCAGGGAGATAGGGGGCACATAACTGGGTCCCATTTACATTGTATGTATTGGGTAGGGGGCCCTTTCAGATGAGTTTGTCCCGGACTCAGCAAAAGCTGTCAGCGGCCCTGCACACAACACGGGCAATGGGAGGTCTATGGGGGGGAGGGGGGGGGCTCTCAGAATGGGTAGACAACCTTTTTAGTCCAGGTCATGCCACTGCAGTTGTTGCTAAAAGTTTGCGTGGAACTGTGAAATTATGTGGGACCATGAGTCAGCGATAAAGGTGTTGCTTGGAGGGGCTCAACATCATGTATTCCGGAATAGAATAATTCCCAAGTCAGTGTTCTGGAATCCACCCTGGGTTGGAGAGAGAGTCACGCTAGTTCTACAAGATGATGGCAAATGATGTCACTTCCCGTGTCACTCAGAGATGGTGATGGTGAGTGGGATGATGGCTAAACACCCTCACTCGTGATATGTATTGTGGTCAGACTAATTCTTTACAAGCATAAGCACGGTGATCAAAAGATGTCCAGAGCATGAGAGAGGGGGTGGGGGTTGGGGTGTTCGGAGACAGAAAGAACACAGATGTCTGCATGTTTAAAAATCCATTTCGGCTTGTTTGAAAGACCGCAACAGAGCGTGTGCTACAATTTACAAAAAGCAGAGGGCCCAAAATATACTTTCTTAAGTTGTTTTGATAGACGAGTGTTTGTCCAAAAATACAAAATACAGCATGCCCTCAATCCCTTTGCATAAACAATGAAAATGTCTTGTACAGAAACGGAGACAGAAAAGAGGGGGAAAAAAAACATTTCCAGGTTAAGGTTGCTTTTTGTGTTTCGTCTCTCTCTTTCAGGCAGGATCTGGGTCTCGCCTGTGCCTGTGTTTGATTTGACAAAGGCCTCCACTCTCTTGCAATAACAAAATCTTTCTGGACAGCTCGAGTCAAAGCAACAGCTTGCAGTACCCACCAAAGAAAAATGACATTTATGGGTTTTAACAATTGAGGAAATGTTATGAACGGTCCCCAGATGGGGAACCCGAGGTATGTACTGAGCCTGTTGGTTTCCGCCTGCAAAGGTTTGTCACCAAGGGGGAAAAAAAAATGGTGGGGGAAAAAAACGGGACGGAGGGAACGGCTCCGTGACTTGGCAGCCCGTCGGAGTAATCAACATAATTTAGACCACCAAAGCCACTTTGTGTTCCATGCATTTCTCAATTGGACAGTGAGCAACGAGCTTGGAGATGGTGTATTGGGCCTCACTCAGCCAATAGACTCATGGCAAGTGACAGATAGTTTCATTATGGGGAAGATCTCTTAGGAGTGTGGCTAACAACTCAGCCAAATACAGCGAGAAGCAATCAGACAGGACTTGGATGAGACACTTTCAATATGATGGAGACTGAGAGAAAGAGAAGAGAAGAGAAGAGAGGAAGGAGAGAGACAGAGAAGGAGAAAGAGATATAAAAATGAGTTGGGGGAACGAAGACGATGGTGATGAACCAAAAGCATTGCTTGTTCATAAATGATCTAGGCCTACATATTTTACCTTCAACTTTGATTTACAGTAATTGTATGCCCCTCTGTGAACGTATAGGCTACAGGAAATGGAACCGATTAATGGAATGGAATCTGGTGTAGCTTTCAAAGACGATGAGTATTTCTCAAAGGATTTTTCTCGCTAGTGTGCATAACACCCGTTACCCACCCAACACTCCCATCACCAAGGGGTATCCAATAGCTAATTCGAAGTAGGCTGTATTTAATAATTGGATACTCCTGCGAAAAATAGGCGTTACCCGCACTAGCAAGCCAAGAACACTTCGCATTGAGAAACACCCACTGACACTAACTAGTGCAGTCACTGGAGGAAGTGCACTATGACACTAACTAGTGTAGTCACACAGCCATGGTGATTGATTGGCACTCGAAATGAGTGTGCTTGCCTTGTGCATGCGCCCAGTCAAACCAGACAGTCCTGACGGTAGAACAGGATATAAGGGGGTCAAGCTGTGGCAATACTGAGCCAAGGAGTGGAAACGCCACTTAACAAGCATCCCCGCTAACAAAATGCCATTAACGAGTGTCTCCATTGGCTAATCAGGTGCTTATAATGAGGCAGTTGTAGCCGACATCGGGACGTGACGCTAATTCGATTTGGCGAACGACATGCGATTAGAGAAGTGCCGCTGCTGCGTATAGGCTGCTGCTATCTCTTGGCAGACAGGGCCACCTTTCTCCCCACCTCTCTGCCGACCCCATCCCATCCTTACCTTTCCTCTCATTATGAAGTGGAGGGACATGGAGTGCAACCCAATATGTGACCTTGCCTCCTCCACTTGCCTCCTCCACTTGCTTCTCGTCATGATGACATCACTGACAACAGCATTATATTTCAATATCTTGCAAAAGCTCAATTGTAAAGTCTTTTTCTCATTTGCAATTGGGATGGTGAATGAAAAACAGTCCCTCTAAAGTTGTTGTGGCGAGGCTGACAGCTGGGAAACTTTATCGTTTTCTCCACGGAGGAGGGGCCAGGAGGCGGGACGAGGAGACAAGCACAAGTGGAGGAGGTAAGGACACATATTGGGATGCACCCATGGTCAAGCACAGGCGTCTCACACAGAGTCTACATGTGGCCATTTTTAAACATAGGTCTAATTACAAGTGCATATACTGGGGGTTGCTATGGTAACCCCCTGAGCAAAAGCAAGTTACTCCATGGAACATATAATTAGTGCTGACATATTAATGCAATTAATGCCAAATTATACCAGGCAGTACATTTGATGAAATGTTAAGCTGCCCATATTATTGCAGGTTACTTGGTTCTCTGTAATATTATTATAATACAAGTTAATATCAGTACAGCTACATCTGTAGCCTACGCCTCACATTGTTCTTGTCTGAGAAGGTCATGTTACACATGTAATTATAAAATTACAAAATGATGGTACACATGGTATGATGTACACACAGTATACAGTATGTGAGTATACATCATTGGCAAGTCTTGCAGATGCATGAATGTCATTACACAAGTCTGCCATCACATGCTGCGATATAGAAATAATACAGCTATACTGCTTTTGCCTTAGTGACACGATTTACAGTATCCATTGGACACAGAATGTAACTCTGGTTGCCACGGCAAATGTTAATGAGCTTATCAATGCCACAACAGCAATGATGCCTGAATGGTCATAACTGCCTACTTACTCATAGCTCATAGTGGATTTTAGGTGACTTATTATTCATTACATTGATGCTTTTATCCAGTGACATACATCACAGGGTATTGATTAGAGTCCCTGTAGCTATGTGTGGTTCAGCTAAGGATCAAGGTATAATAACATTCTTCCACATTCTTCCTACTGCTGGTAAGAGTGGGATGTAAATAAAATTGAAACGTATCGATGTATTGGAAGTATCGCCCGACGATTTAATCAAATTGCATCTTGTCGCGGGGCATTCTTAAGAATTGAAAAGAATCAAATCGCTGGCCCCTGTGCAATGCCCTAGCTCCATAACACAATAGCAGTGGAAAAGTAATTGGAAAAAATCGTATCGAACCGAATCGCATCGTATCGTGGGGAATTCTTAAGTATCGAAAAAAAATCGAATCCCTGATTTAAGAAATCGATACCATATCGTATCGTCATGAAGGCTGTGATTTATACCCCTAATATGAGTGGGATTCGAACCTGCAACCCTCTGCTCCACTAAGGCCACTAATTCCTAACAATTGAGTCATGGCTGTCATAGGTGACTCGAATGATGACAGTGTTTCATGATGCCAAACATTCACCTTGTTTCTGTGTATTTGAATGGCAATGAGCTTTTTAAGCCCTTAATCAGAATTCATAACACAGCTCTCGAGTGTGACTTTGACAGCTGCTGGCGGCGTCAGGCATCCGTGAACATCGAGGTTACTGCACTCATGTTCATCTTGTTATGTACGCAGTAAGTTTTGCGGCGTTAATTTAAACACTTAGAGAGCCGTATTTAACACTTTGTTTGTTGATTGTACTCTCTTGTATGTGTTGAATTTACACAGTCATTTTACTGTGTAGCTACTTCATTTATTTGGGTTTTTTTATTTTCTTGGCTCAATTATTATGCATATCTCTCTTGTATGCTGCTGAGATATACAATACTTTGCCAATGCAGTAGGAGAAGACAGATATTTGATCTCATTATGTGCCCCATAAGATCATTTTATAGGATTAAGCAGCCTACACGCCTACTCAGTACACCTCCCGCTTTCTGCCCCCGCTCTCCACCCCCATGCCGACTTCCCATGTTGCCAGCCATCCTTGCATCTA
>NC_085867.1:10705175-10712675 GCF_034702125.1 Engraulis encrasicolus | reverse complement strand
ACCCACTTTGCCAGGAACCAATCAACTTTGAGCAGCCCCAACGGCATTTTTTTAAAACGCTCAACTTTGAGCAACTCCAACGGCCCTGGGTAGAGGCGTGTTCAAGGCAGTGACATGGTTTAAGCTTCGGCACAGCCTTCTCTGGCATCGACCAGTAGTAAACCGAGGGAGGCGGGCCAACCATGCCATTGGGGAAACGTTATGCATTATGCACTTGGTCAGACCCAAGTCTGCAAAACAAGATTTGAAAGTCGATGATAATCAGGGCAAGGCTGTTGGAAGTGAAAGGAGAGGAGAGGAGAGGAGAGGAAAGGAGAGGGGAGGCGAGGAGGAGAGGATGAAAGGAGAAGAGAGGAAAGGAGAGGAGAGGAAAGGAGAGGGGAGGAGAAGAGGAGAGGAGAAGAGAGGAAAGGACAGGAGATGAGAGGAAAGATCAAGTAAGGTGGAAGAAAGGGCATAACATAGGAGGACCTCTAGTCTTCCTACTCCAATACAGCAGGCTGATGATGCAATGGATGGATGGTCTTACCATAAAGTAACACATGAGAGATAGCATGCATCCTTCTTCCTGCCTGTGGATTTCCCATAATCCTCTGGGACAGTAGGAAGATTACAACACAGACAGTGAAGCTGTCTGTTTCTAAGCTATCAGGGAAAAACTAAAGTACAAACATTTGGGTGGAGAAGAGGAGGAGAAGTGGAGCACAGAGAAGAAGAAAGGGTAGTGGAGGTGGGGAAAGGGGGATGCATGGATTTGGAGATACAATGAGAGAGACCAAGAGAGGTGGAATAGACGTCATAGGGGATAGCGTACAAGAGAAAGAGACCACCGCATGTGGAGTAGGGGAGAGTGACAGGGGAGGCAGTATGATGCAATACAGCTCGTTTCTAGTTTTGCCCACCCTCTTATGTCATCAGCTTATACGACTCCACCTCCTCCTCCTCCTCCTCCTCCTCCTCCTCCTCCTCCTCCTCCTCCTCCTTACGTACCCTCTCTTCTCTTCTGTGCAATGGCAGTTTGGGAAAGCATGAAAGAGAGGGAGAGAGAGAGAGAGACACCAACAGACAAAGACAAAGACAAAGACAGAGACAGACAGAGGCAAAGTCAAAGACAGAGAGAGACAGAGACAGAGAGAGAAACTTTCAGGGGGCCTTAGCCAGAGACGCACAGCACAGCGCTGCTCCTTGCCAGGGCGAAGGGAGATGATGGATGTGTCGGACGTGCTCTCAGTGGCGTTTTCCTCCAGCGCTGGAGGATCTTCAAAGCCTCTCGGTCTGGTCGTCAGGCGAGTGATGAGCTAAGCAGCGCCTGAGCTGAGAGAGGCTTGAGAACAGGGCTGGACTGGGACCACACACCATCCCGGGTACTTTTTGACATAGCCTACACCAGCCCCTCACCCCCATCCCCACCCCCATGCTACAAATATGATGGACTCAGTACATGCTACACGGATCCATTGACTTTCACTAGCTTAGCGACATGCTCCCTCTTTTAACTTGTCTTAAAGCAAGGCAACGGCTTAACATGAAAAATAAGACACTTAACCACCTTTATAAACCCCAGCCAACGATTGTAACTGTATTAAGACCCAAAATAGTGGCATACCCCTTTAAGGATGCACCGATGGGCCGCCCCACATTGGCGGAACAATTGCACATAGGGCCCCAGGGCAAGACAGTGATAGTACACTCATAGTGTACACTTATACAACTTGCTAAGGTCAGAATAAGGCCCACAAGATCAATACAGCAGGTCCCAGCAGGACCAAAGGCAAATGCCCTGCTCGCCCTCCCTATAGCTCCACCCCTCCCGCCCCACCTACATTGTGGATCTCTAAAGCAATGTTTCCCAACCTTTTTTGTCTTGTGTACCCCCAAGCCTTTTCATTGTGCCATGAGTACCCCCTAAGTCAAGTTCTATATCGCTTTCTCCATCCCAATGTAACTAAGCTCCATATGTTTGTTAAAATTATTTTTTTCCAAGTACCCCCTGCAGTGTGCTCGCGTACCCCTAGTGGTACACGTACCCCTGGTTGGGAAACACTGCTCTAAGGGAACATTTGAATCAATCAAACAAACAAAGCAAAAAAATACAACAGCATTGGCCCCTGAGGGCCGACGGCCCACCGGTAAAATGCCCTGTATGCCAGCTGGCCAGTCCAGCCCTACTTGAGGAGCATCACTCAGTATGGAGTATGGGGAGCAGCTGGGGCTGTAAATTATCTTCTTGCTCAGTAAAAAATGCAGTGTTGACTTTGACACTTTGAGAGCTGAATTCACATCATCTTCTAGACCAGAGCGTACGGTATTTGATCTCAGAGAGTAGTCTCTAAGTGTTGAATACACACTGTGTTTGTTACTGTGTTTGTGATCAGCAATGCAATATGGAGAAAGAGAGAGGGAGAGAGAGAGAGAGAGAGAGAGAGAGAGAGAGAGAGAGAGAGAGAGAGAGAGAGAGAGAGAGAGAGAGAGAGAGAGAGAGAGAGAGAGAAAGAGACCGAAAGACTGAATGGAGGTGAGAAGAAAGAAGGAATTAAATAGGAAAGTCATGAGGAGAAAAAAAAAATGAACATGACAAAAACAGAGAAGGGCAGGAAGTAAAGAATGAAGAGAGAATGAAAAAATATGCATGGAAATGAAGAGAGAAACAAAGACGAGAGAAATATCAGGTGTGCCGGTGGAAGATAAGCGTTATCTGCCATACATAATGGAAATAATTCTAGGTCCTTTTCAGTCGAGCATCCCATGGGTTTGTAGGTGTCTGTGTGCCTGTGTGTGCAGGTGTGCATTGTGTGGGTTGCATTTGTGTGTGCAATGCATGTGTGCATGATGTGAGTAGTGAATGGTGTGTGTGTGTGTGTGTGTGTGTGTGTGTGTGTGTGTGTGTGTGAGTGGTGAATGGTGTGTGTGTGTGTGTGTGTGTGTGTGTGTGTGTGTGTGTGTGTGTGTGTGTGTGTGTGTGTGTGTGTGTGTGTGTGTGTGTGTGTGTGTGTGTGTGTGTGTGTGTGTGTGTGTGTGTGTGTGTGTATGTGTGAGTGGTGAATGGTGTGTGTGCGTGCGTGCCGGAGTGCGTGCGTGCGTGTGCACATCTTTGTCTATGTGCTAATCATAGACTGTGTAACTACACGGTCGTCAAGCATCAGTAGATTTCCATTCGTTCAGCCCACCTTCCCTGGACTATTTCAGACAACCAAACCCACATACAGTACCATGGCCATAGTGAGAGAACCCCCTGTCGTTGAGAGACTTCTTGTATTTCGTAGTCATCAAAATTCTGTCTGTTTATTTATCTGCTTAAATACAGTGTATCAATTTATGTCAGCCTGTCCGTCCATCTGTGTGTCTGTCTGTGTGTCTGTCTGTCTGTCTGTCTGTCTGTCTGTCTGTCTGTCTGTCTGTCTGTCTGTCTGTCTGTCTGTCTGTCACCAAAGGTTGCAAACAGAAACACTCAATCATCTTACGTTCCTGCGCGTATAGTTGGTTGGATTGCACATCATCATCATGGACATCCTCCTGCTCCTCTTCTTCTTCCTCCTCCACATCATCCTCCCTCCTCCTCCTCCTCCTCCTCCACATCCTCCTCCTTCTCCTCCTCCTCCTCCTCCACATCCTCCTCCTTCTCCTCCACATCCTCCTCCACCTCCTCCACATCCTGCTCCTCCTCCTCCACCTCCTCCTCCTCTTCCTCCTCCGCATCCTCCTCCACCTCCTCCTGCACCTCCTCCTCCTCCACATCCTCCTCCACCTCCTCCTCCTCTTCTTCCTCCTCCTCCTCCTCCTCCTCATCATCATCATCATCATCATCATCTTCCACTTCTTCTTCTTCTTCTTCTTCTTCTTCTTCTTCTTCTTCTTCTTCTTCTTCTTCTTCTTCTTCTTCTTCTTCTTCTTCTTCTTCTTCTTCTTCTTCTTTCTTTTGAGACCACACCAATTAGTCTGAGTGAGAGCCGGGTTATTCATCATGTCTCCACACGTGTCCAGTGTTAAGTGACATCTGCAGGGCTCTACTACCAGGGCCGCTGACAGCTTTTGCCGGGCCCGGGACAAGGGCCCCCATCCAATATATTTGATGTAAGAAGGAGACAATTTTGTACCCCCCCCCCCTCTCCCTGGGCCCGGGACAACTGACCTGTTTGTCCCCATCTGTCGGCAGGCCTGTCTGCGGGGAGGATACTCTACTCTGGTACTCGGGGCCATGACAGCCAGAAATGGCCCTCATATCATCATTAGCTTATCATCTCTCTTGCTAAATAATGCAGGACCTAATGTCATAAGAGAAGAAAAGAGATGAGGTGTGTGTGTGTGTTTGTGCGTGCGTGCGTGCGTGCGTGCGTGCGTGCGTGCGTGTGTGCGTGTGTGCGTGTGTGTGTGTGTGTGTATGTGTGTGTGTGTGTGTGTGTGTGTGTGAGTGCGTGCGTGCGTGCGTGCGTGCGTGCGTGCGTGCGTGCGTGCATGTGGTCGTGTGCGTGCGTGTGTGTGTGTGTGTGTGTGTGTGTGTGTTTGCAGGCGTGTGTACAGGCGTGTGTGTGTGTGTCTGTCTGTCTATCTGTGTGTCTGTGTATCTGTGTGCAAGCATGTGTGTATGTGTGCCTCTGTGCCTGTGCCTGTGGCTGTTCTTCTGTGTTCAGTATGAGCCCCACTACTATCCCAGATCCTGATGAGTAGTGGGGCTTATTTCCATTTCGTGAATTATTAAAAACACACACTACTGTAACACACACACACTAAAACACATAGAGAGAGGGAGAGTGGTCATTAGGAGTATTCATCAGAGGGTGTCCAAACAGAGTGTGTTTTAAAGGAACATATTTTGCAGAGCCACCACGGGTAGTACACTATGCAGACTCACTTTACTTTAGCAATAGTTATGAGTTTTTCTTATTCTCTCCACAAGTTTCTCTTTTCTCTGCCGGTCTGACTGTCTGTCTGTCTGTCTCTCTGTCTGTCTCACTGTCTGTCTGTCTGTCTGTCTGTCTGTCTGTCTCACTGTCTGTCTGTCTGTCTGTCTGTCTGTCTGCTTGTATCTGCCTGGCTGTTTGCCTCTTTCTGTCTGTCTGTCTGGCTCTCTCTGTCTGGCTCTCTCTCTCTGTCTGTCTCTCCGTCTCTCTCTCTCTCTCTCTCTCTCTCTCTCTCTCTCTCTCTCTCTCTCTCTCTCTCTCTCTCTCTCTCTCTCTCTCTCTCTCTCTCTCTCTCTCTCTCACACACTATCTGTATATCATTTGCAGTTTGCTATTGTTGGAGCAAATGAATGTCTCGTGCCTCCTCTTTGCACACTTTATCCCCAATCACCTGCCCACTCTCTCTCTCTTTCTCACTGCCATCATTTCACTGCATATTCAGGTAGAGGGTCTATTTGTGTGTAAGTAGGCTATTTCCACACTGATGAATGCACTGCGGTTTAGTGGTGCTGCTGCCGGTGCCGATTCCTGACCTGACAAATGCATTGCGGCAGTGCTGAACTCTTTTGCATGCAATTCAGCTTTGGGAGCAGCAGCCAGGGAAGCTGACAGGGGGGGGCGGGCAAAGGGGACACTTGTCCCGGGCCCAGGGAAAGAGGGAGCCCCTGAATTGGGACCCCTTTACATTGAATGTATTGAGAGGGGGGGCCCTTTCAGATGATTTTGTCCTGGGCCCGGTTAAAGCTGTCAGCAGCCCTGTCAGCAGCACTGCCGCTAAATAGTACTGCTGATCAGTCAAACGTCCTACCCTGAGTAGGCACAGGCACACACCCCCAGGCTTATTTTTTATGAGTCACTTTGTCCATTTCGAAACTCAGAAGTTGACAGAAATCACCATATATGGGGTTATTTTCCAGTCTCACAAGTCACAAACCCACGTAATTGGGTTAACAACATTTCTCAACTGACAGCAAAGCCTTGGCACAACGACATCCAGCAGGAGAAGTATGTGCACAGCAGTATCTAGTCCAACTATTCCTGCTACTTTTACTATTACAGTAAGGGCCACTGAGTTTGTATGTGGCACGGTGTTTTTATCTGCACCAAGATACTTGCAAGGCTCAGTGAAAAACAATTTGGACATTTGGTCACCTGAAAGTCACATGGTATGCACATGGAACAAGGGGGGGAAATGAATTATGTATGTGTATGAATCAGTGGTATAGCCAGGAATTATGAGCCCAAAATATCAGCTATCCATCCCAATATCTATCCCCTTCATAGCCAAAAATCATTGGTTATAACTTTTAGACTTTTTATTTGGCTACAATGCCTACGCATTTTGGCCCATGCGGCCTAATTTAGGGTGTATCGGCAGAGGCATAGCCAAATAAAAAACTATTAAAAATCTGACCTTGAGTACCTTCGATTTCCTATACCCTTAAAAAAATTGAGAGCCCCAACATTGATGAGCAACAAGGAAAAAAAAAGGTGAAGACCCTGAAGAACCAATTTCCTGCGATTTTTGTTTTTTAACCAGGTAAAACACTGCGTTATAAATTTGATGCTACCAGAATGGCAATGACCAAGTCGTATTGCATTACTAAAGGCCCTGTGTTATGTCAAAGTGGAGTGGTAGGCTACTATGGTAATTAACATTTCAATGACTATTACAGCGTGCATTAAGGGCTACATCATAGACCACTATATGAAGCATCTCAGCCTCTGATTGAGCTGATCCCATAGAGGAGCTGCCCTGGAGAGGCAAAGGTGTCGCTGAGGAGAGGCTGAAGGAGGGCTCCTAGGCCACCACATCAAAAGACACTCATTCAGCCAATTATGAAGGCGTGTGTGTGTGTGTGTGTGTGTGTGTGTGTGTGTGTGTGTGTGTGTGTGTGTGTGTGTGTGTGTGTGTGTGTGTGTGTGTGTGTGTGTGTGTGTGTGTGTGTGTGTGTGTGCGCGCTCGTGCGTGCGTGTGCGTGTGTGTATGTGTGTGTGTGTGTGTGTGTGTGTGTGTGTGTGTGTGTGTGTGTGTGTGTGTGTGTGCGTGCGTGCCTGCGTGCGTGCCTGCGTGCGTGCGTGCGTGCGTGTGTGTATGTGTGTGCATGAGTGTGTGTGTGATCGTGCACAAACTCATCAATGTAAAAGGGACCTTGCTCTCCCACTCACTACCTCTTATGATGTGATCAAAAGGCATAGAGAGAGAAGTGCAAGGCGAAGAAAACCTGCCAAAGAAAGACGAGAAAGAGGACGTGGAGAAGAATATGGAGAAGAGAGGAAGACATTTAGAGGCACACATAGATGTGATTAAAATAGAGGAAGATGAATACATAGGGCGGTCGTGACTGATGGCACGACTAATTGACCATTGGAGCAAGCAGAACGTGCATGCTAAAAAATACAGTGTGTGAAATTGATATGCTATTTTAGCAATTGCAAAAGTTTAATAATGAATAACGCGCATTTAAAAAAAACCAACACTTACCAATGAAGCACATTCGAAACAACCAACCAAGCAATTCTTACAAAACTGTGCACAGACCAGTGGCTGTGTAAAACACAATGAAACAATGTAAAACATTTAATTATGTATAATAATGAC
>NC_085867.1:10692675-10695175 GCF_034702125.1 Engraulis encrasicolus | reverse complement strand
CATTATAAAGCCTGAACAATTCCTCAGCCAATGACTCAATGTCAAACGGGAAGAAAGAATTCCTTTCATTATATTCCTCAGTTTGTACTTTTTTATCAAAATAATGTGTGCTCATTGTGGAAAAAGAAGAAAGAGAAGAAGAAAAAAACACCTTCCAAGAAGCATTTGAGGTAACTTAAGTTTAGCTGTTAGCTGTGCGATGTGTTTGCGTTGGTGTGAGTGCGTTGGCTGAGGAGTTAAACACTGCTAGCGGGCTAAGCTGCTCCTACTGTTGGCTTCTTGCCCGCTGCTTGCCACAACTATTATGGAGGACGATGCCTCAAAACGCCTCTCATCTGCTAGAGGTCGGCCACCCCCAGTGCTCTGCAAACACCCAGGGCCCCTCTCTTTGGACGTGGGATTTAAATCTTAAAACAGGAAACTCCACAGAAAACCACCCCACCCCATTTCTCCACTCCACCTTTTTTTTCTCCCGCTTAAAAAAAACAAAAAACAAACAAAAAAACAACACTAGCAGTGACTGGGCTCACATAGGGTTCTTTAAGGATTTTGGCGTGGCTGTCCTGAGAGGGGAGACAAAAAAAATAGATACAATAGTATACAAAGAGTTGAAATATCCTACTAAATATGCTGGATGCTGGGATGGGACAGCATTTTGGAGAAGCCAGGCACGGACTGGTCATCTGCCATACAGGGCATTTTCCCGGTTGGCCCGGCAGTCCCCAGGGTTCTGATGCTGTTGTTGTTGGTGGTATTTTCCTGGGGATTGGTCAACAATTTAGAGGGGGAGGCCCATAGCTCCATTGCCAATATAGACAGTGTATTCATCCAGTCAAGATATAGTAGGAAAGTGGCCTGTGAAAGTGTTCGGAGCTAAAAATGCCTGAGGTTATTTTTCTATTCCAGTCCAGCATTGGGATAGAAGCTGCAGACAAAACAGAGGGGGTGGGGTCCCTGGGTGGCATTGAGGGGTCTAGAAGGCATGGAGTGGTAATATGCTGTGGTGACTTTTCAAAGGTTGTTCTCAGAGAAGTAAGAGTACTCTTACAAATGTAATTACAACACTTAGTGGTATGACATCACATGGTTCCAGCTTTGGATGGTCCCAACATTGAACATGGTCCCAATCATACTACTAGTGTTGAAATTTGTAAAAGTACTTCTACTTCTACTTTACACAACTCTAGCTGTTAGTATACCACAGTAGTACCTCTGCCGGGACTCCATCTCTCCTGGGTTAGCACACTGGGGCTCTGACTGCTACACCAAAGACTCTGGGTTTGAGTTTGACTCCTGCTGAGCCAACCGTACTCCCCTACGCTACAGACACTGACAAAACGTACTGGGTAGAGAAACTTTATTCACCTCCACACATATGAAGAAAGTGTAGACAGGCAGCTATAGACTCTCTCTCTCTGTCTCTGTCTCTCTCTCTCTCTCTCTCTCTCTCTCTCTCTCTCTCTCTCTCTCTCTCTCTCTCTCTCTCTCTCTCTCTCTCTCTCTCACACACACACACACAAACACAGTCACACACACACACACACACACACACACACACACACACACACACACACACACACACACACACACACACACACACACATCATTAGGGAGAAAGGCTGTCATGAAATGAAATACCATTCCCCAAGCACAAAATTGAAAGTCTTCTTTTCTCCGCCAAACAAAAAAAAACAACAATAACGGAAAAAAGAAAAATCTTCATTTCTCAGTTTCTCCGCCTGGTGCTTTCTTTTATGGAGGCCTCTTTCCTTCTTGTTATTGTTGTTCGTGAAGGGTGCTCACATTGTTTGGGTGGATAAAAGAGCGCGCAACAACCGCATTGAAGCCAACAGAGCCTCTTTTGGAAGCATTTGAGGCTCCATTGGGCAAAAAGAAAAGAGAAAGAGGAGCAAAAAAAAACAGTAAATAAAATCAGCATCGTCTGATTGAGTGCTTAGAATACAGATCCAATGAGTAAACAACTGTATTGCTACATGGACTCCCCTGCCGCGGGCTATGGAGGGGGGCGTGATGGTTTATTTGACCGTGCGTGTTTGTGTGTGTGCGTGTGTGTGTGTGTGTGTGTGTGTGTGTGTGGATGCGGGCGCGCGTGTGTGTGTCTGTGTGCATGCCCACATGTCTTTGGATGCAGGCGTGTGTGTGTGTGTGTGTGTGTGTGTGTGTGTGTGTGTGTGTGTGTGTGTGTGTGTGTGTGTGTGTGTGTGTGTGTGTGTGTGTGTGTGTGTGTGTGTGGATGCGTGCGTGCCTGCGTGTGCCTGCCTGTATATGTGCTTGTGCGTGTGTGTATGTGTGTGTGTGTGTGTGTGTGTGTGTGTGTGTGCGTGTGTGCATGCGTGCGTGTGTGCGTGTGTGCGTGTGTGTGAGTGTGTGTGTCTGTGAGGGGTTATTTGAGGGGTGTTATTGCATACAGTAGGTGTAGGGGTGGTGATGGTGTGGCCATGAGGAAAAATTAGATTAGCTTTCTCTCAGCTCTGTACTA
>NC_085867.1:10682675-10687675 GCF_034702125.1 Engraulis encrasicolus | reverse complement strand
CCAGAACAGAGCCGGTGTCGGTGCTCGCACCAGTTACGTTGGGCACTAAGTGTTTGTCTGCGAACCGCCAGTGTTCATACCGGGCTCTGATTTTTTTCAGCACGTGACTGTGTTACCCGGATGAACCTGCTGACGACCACGCTGTCATCACGGTTTGCAGAGAAAAACCTAGTATTTTGCGGTTCGCATTGCGAACCAATTTTCCGGTTCGCGAACGCAAATATCTGTGGCGTGAACACGACGGCTGGTTCGCGATTAGGTGCGGGAACGGACTCCAGCACGGTTCTCAGTCGGCCTGAATGCACTATATGAAGGCACGGCCTGGCTGGAAGAGAGGGGGAAAGAATGCATTTCTGGCAGAAAAAACAAACAAACAAAAAATCGCCATGTAGAAAGCAGGCAGGCTGGCTGGAGCAATAGGCTCTGGCTCCTCTGCCCCATCTGCACTAAACAACATTCATTAAAGGACAGCAGCAACAGAAGCCAAGTGCAAGCAAGCAGTGGCTCCGCACCACACGCTCCACCGTGTCTGCTGCCGGGCGGCTTCCCTGCATTTCTCTCTGTCTTTTTTTTTCTTCTCTTTTTTTCTCCATCCAATACAGAGACTCTTTTTTGTGTTAAGCTGACTGGAGCCCTGGATGGTTTTTTTTGTAATTATTATTGTGTTTTCCAATTTTCAACTGGAACAGATGTCTCTTGAGTGAATCTGTCCAGAGACCAGAATTATGAAATGGAGAAAAGGATGAAAGGGAGAGAGAGAGAGAGAGAGAGAGAGAGAGAGAGAGAGAGAGAGAGAGAGAGAGAGAGAGAGAGAGAGAGAGAGAGAGAGAGAGAGAGAGAGAGAGAGAGAGAGAGTCTATGGCTGCCTGTCCACGCTTTCTTGTTGTGTGTGGAGGAGAGGGAGAGAGAGAGAGAGACATAAAGAGAGACAGAGAGAGGGAGGGGAAAGAAGAATAAGATGAACAAAGAGACTATGAGGGTCACAGACCAAAAGAGAGAGGGATTGAGAGTAGCCTAGAAAGGAGGACGGGAAGAGAAAGAGAGGACAGGAAAGGACACCCATCCTGATACAACAGATTTGTCCTCAATAGAACCCTTCTCGCTAGCCTGATTATCATGGACTTTCAAATCTCTTCGAGACTTGGTCTGACTTACAGTAGTGCATAACAATTGACATTTTTCAAATGGCATGCTTGGCCCGCCTCCCTTGGTTTGCTACTGGTTGTTTGCTTCCTGACAAAGAGGGGAAAGCAGTTTCCGATTTTTCTGCAGCTCAGAAACGATATTTGTATTGCTCCTGGCCTGACTAGAAACAACGCTGAAGGTGTCGCGTCACTAGGAGGGCGCAGCCTGGCTACCTTCTCGCCACAGTGAGAAAGATAGATGTTTCAGTCCTGCTATCGCCTTTCTGTGTCTCTCTGTATACAGTTCATCACGGAGAGCTGCTGTTGACAAATTATCTCTTGCATAGATAGATTATGAATCAATTCCGCCTTCAAAGTCAGACACAGCTGCCCTTCAAGCGATGGTGTACCATATCTGGATAGAGGCTAATTTTACACCTCTCCTTAAGTTAAACATCCTTCAGTTTACCTTTCTCCTGTTTTTCTAGCTGTTCGCTGAGTCTGGCAAATCCAAGCTATAATTCTCATTGCATCCTATGGGCCCAGCTAGCTGCCATGTGCAGTGCTTTCCCTTACCTCCAAATTTTAGTACAGTTATGCAGTAGTCAATGGTGGGTGGAGACGTGTAGTCAGACCCACCGTTTAAAGTGAATTCAACATTGAAACGATTCTGGAAATGTTATTTTAAGGTTGGAACAACTAGTCTATGCTTTTTTAAGATGGAGTTTTCACTGACTTTTTGCCATGGCACACAGCAGTTACTGCACATACAGTATACTTGGCACAAAGAGCCGTGGACATAAACACATGGAGCTTTGGAGCTCTGTATGGTTTTGACAGTTACAATGATGCCCTGTGTGCCGTTAAGCCCAGAATGCATTATAGACTGCTGGACAGTGGCCGCCAGCTAGCTTGATAAAGCTGTTTTGGCCCACAACCTTGTAAGAAGTTTACGAACCACTGGAACAATTTAAAAGCATGGCTTGTAAGGTCGCAACCGCTACTTAGTTTGTCACTGGGCAAGTGTGAATGAAATATTTTATGTTCAGCCAGCCAGCCCGCGAGCTAAGATACAGCACACCCAGCCAGAGCTGCTAAGATACGATATGGCCTTCAAGACATAAACCTTGAAAAGATCAGCAAGGTTGTGACTGGCAGTACCAGCAAGCGCTATTTGGGTATTACATTTTACAGTGTGTCTTCTTGAATTTCTCAATGCAAACATGGTTGGCTGAGTCAGTCTCCTCCACAGCCCCTCACTAGTGTCTTGGGCAGGGCCGGATTAAGATGGTCTGGGGGCCCCTAGGCTACAGGTTACTGCGCGGCCCCCTGGAAGGGAAACTTCGCTACGTATTTACACAGACAGTGTCACGAGCTATAGGAATTAAGGATAGCATGTCTATCAACTGCGCTCAACACAACAGGTGACTTTGACAATTTGTCACAATTCTGCAATTTTTCTCGTTTGGTCAATCAGGGTCCCCCTGGCAGATGGGGGGCCCCTAGGCTACAGCCACATCTAGCCTCAGCATTAATCCGGCCCTGCACAACGCTCACAGGCACGGCGCGGAATGTTTGATTAGGTCGGGGTGTTGTGAGTGAAGTGAACGCGAGACTGAAAGGTCACAGCAAATGGGAGATGCGCTTGGATAAGCTTGGCGTTTGATATTCGTCACACAGGGCCTCGGCTGCTTCACAACCTTGGGACGGCGGGGCTGTTTTGAGAGAGAGCAGTAATGAAATATCGACTGGTTCTCAAATTTATGCCCAATTTAAAAGCAGGATGAAATGATCTAGTCACAGGGCTTAACGTATATGATTTAGATAGGACACATTTGCACAAACTGCGTAACTGCCAATAATTTGTCTCTTGACCCATTGCTTCGGGCTAGCTTGGTGTGTGTGTGTGTGTGTGTGTGTGTGTGTGTGTGTGTGTGTGTGTGTGTGTGTGTGTGTGTGTGTGTGTGTGTGTGTGTGTGTGTATGTGTGTGTGTGTGTGTGTGTGTGTGTGTGTGTGTGTGTGTGTGTGTGTGTGTGTGTGTGTGTGTGTGTGTGTGTGTGTGTGTGTGTGTGTGTGTACATGCTTCCATGCATCCATGTGTGTGTGTGTGTGTATGTGTGAAATGAAGAGTGCACACGTCAACTTATTATTCTCTCACACGCCCGAGTGTACGTAAGCAGGAGTCATAATTTAGGATATATACGTAGTAGCTATCGACCCTTTCTTTGCCTTCTCAGAGCACTCCCGTCTGTGTGACCTCGGTCAGCATGCTGGTAATAGTCAGGCAGGGTATATGAACAGATGTCCTCTTTGCGCCCCCCCTGCACGATTTATTCCCGTCCCCCAAGCATTTCACTGGCCATGTGGCCACATAACTGGATTACCTAGATGCATGGTGGTGGTGTGCCTGTTTGTCTGTGTCTCCAAGCCCAGCAGAATGGGCAGATGTTTTTGTGGCAGATGTTAAGAAGTGATAGAGACGGAGGGTGCATCCCAATATGTGTCCTTGCCTCCTTCACTTGTGCTTGTCTCCTCGTCCCGCCTCCTGGCCCCTCCTCCGTGGAGAAAACGATAAAGTTTACCAGCTGTCAGCCTCGCCACAACAACTTTTGAGGGACTGTTTTTCATTCACCATCCCAATTGCAAATGAGAAAAAGACTTTACAATTGAGCTTTTGCAAGATATTGAAATATAATGCTGTTGTCAGTGATGTCATCATGACGAGAAGCAAGTGGAGGAGGCAAGTGGAGGAGGCAAGGTCACATATTGGGATGCACTCGGAGAGCCATAACCATGGCAGCCATCTTGCATTTTCCAGTCCCAGTCCCAGTCCCAGGCTTGCCACCTGCTCTGGCTGGATGCAGACTGCATGGGGTCTGGCTCCTCTATGATTGCATTATGGGTAATTGCTCTTGCGTGCACCCAGGGGGTAATGATATCCCATGAATCACATGGGATACAGTACACAGTAAAAAAATGCAGTGGTGATTCAACACTTAGAGTTAATTTAACATCTTGTATTTGGTCCCAGAGTACTCTTTAAGTGCTAAATTAACACTGTGTTGTACTGTGTGGTTATACATCATCCCTTCCAGCTTTCTTCAACAGGCTCAACAGAATCAGTATGAATCACAGAGTAAAAATGCTTTCTTGATTCAACACTTACAGTTACAGTAATTCAACATAACATACACTGAGTGTATTTGGTCCCAGAGTACTCTTTTAAGTGCTGACTTAACACTGTGTTTTACTGTGTGGTTGTAATGTACATCATCACCTCCAGCTTTCATCAGTAGACTCAACTTAATCAGTATTTTGGATGGAGAGCGAGCGGCAAGACTGAAGCCGCTCACACAACACAACACGTACTATAGCAGCTGTCTTGTTTTACAATCTTGTAACCTTCATACCATTGATCTGCATTTGATTTTCTGACATGCCTGTGATTAGTGAAGACAGGCCCTGTCCTGTTGTCTTTTGAGGCGATATTGTTGTATGTGTCAGGGTGGGATCCTGAAAGCCTGCGGTTCTTCTGAAGGATTTTGGCTCCTCAGCTGCTTGGAGGATGCTGGCTGGCTCAGGCTGGATAGGAAATTGACAGGTGTGTACAGTACAGTGCAGTATATTGCTGTGCTGGCTTCCCTGGTGTCTTGGCATCTATAGAAGTGCATATGCTGGGGGATGGGTTACTTGGTTAAATGCTCGATTGGTTATTTCCTCAGGTGGCTGGCCTGCTAGTCTGTTAGCAAGGGGTGCATTTCTCAAAAGCGTAGTTATTGGCCTATTAGCAACTTAGGTAGCTGCCAATGGGAAATTGCATTGCAAACAACAAAGTAGCAAACCAAGTTAGCAACTATGGTTTCGAGAAATGCACC
>NC_085867.1:10672675-10677675 GCF_034702125.1 Engraulis encrasicolus | reverse complement strand
AGTAGAGTTGATAGTGGTGGGAGTGGAAGGGTAGGAGGCCAAAAGTTAAGTTGTGTCCCTTGATGGGGGAAGCCATTAACTGTTTTGACAGCAGGTGAGCCGTCAACAGACATCAGTAATTACAGAGTCTGCCACAGGCTGCTTGGTGACATTATTTAGGCATCAGCTTTGGAGCAGTAATTAGAGAGGAGGCCATCACCGTAAACACACACACACACATACACACACGCAACATAAACACACACACACACACACAACGTAAACACACACACACACACACACGCAACGTAAACACACACACAGACACACACACACACACACACACACACACACACACACACACACACACACACACACACACACACACACACACACACACACACACACACACACACACACACACACACACACACACACGCAGACCCATGATGGCTTCTATTAGCTTCTTTTCCATTGGCTGCCCACAAGCGTCAGGAAACAATCCCAGATTTGCATTTCTGTCTGCCAGAGAGGCAAGGCAGCGTTAAATCCTTTAGCCCACAGGTCCTGCACACACACTGGCTTATTTTACTACTTCTCTTCTATTTCTTTATATGCTGTGAGTAGTTCTCTGGGGTGTGTTTATATATCTGACTTTCTCTGTCACACACACATACGGCAGCACAGACACGCACATTCTCTGTCGGTCGGTCTGATGTCTGTCTTTTTGTGTGTCTTTCTGTCTCTCTTTCTCTCTCTCTCCTTCTCTCTCTCTCATTGCCTCTCCCGGTCCCTGTCTGTCTCAGTCCGTCTCTCTTCACACGCTGGTCCTCATCTTCACAAAAAACACCCTCTATTTCGTTCCC
Organism: Engraulis encrasicolus; assembly: GCF_034702125.1. Classification (NCBI taxonomy): domain Eukaryota; kingdom Metazoa; phylum Chordata; class Actinopteri; order Clupeiformes; family Engraulidae; genus Engraulis; species Engraulis encrasicolus. The sequence goes on along the minus strand of NC_085867.1, from coordinate 10,676,830 downwards.
TGTCCCCTTGCTCTCGATAGACCTGCTGGGGTTGTAGGTTGGCTTGGCCTTTCAATTGTCCGCTCAATTAGGTAAGGCGCTGGCCCAGTGCAAGAGCAAGGCCTCACTCCCGCTCATCGGCCCTTTTCCACTGGACTCCTGACTCCCATTCACATTAAACTATTTCTCTCTCTCTCTCTCCAAATGCTCTCTCTAGCAAATGGGAAAACAGCACAAATGGTTTTCCTGCCATCCTTAGTAGTTGTGGCATGATGTATCTCCCTGATGGCCCTGCACTGTCTCTTTCTTTCTCTTTCTCTTTCTCTTTCTCTTTCTCTTTCTCTTTCTCTTTCTCTTTCTCTTTCTCTTTCTCTTTCTCTCCTCTCTCTCTCTCTCTCTCTCTCTCTCTCTCTCTCTCCCTCCCCCCCCCTCCCCTCTCTCTCTCTCTCTCTCTCTCTCTCTCGGTCTGGCCCCTGTCACAAATTGTAGCTATTTATCCTTGCCCAATTTGGCCGGCGGTGCCCTACCATTCCCACCATCACATGCCATCATGCTGCCCTCTATTTTCTCCCTTTTCTCCTGTCTCCTTCTCATGCACCTGGGCACCTGCAGCGGCTCCTAACTTTCAGGACGTCAATGTCCAAAGAGACTACATGTCTGATATTGTGTGACGGAACGCGCATCTCGCTCTCTTCCTGGACCAGCGCAGCGCGTTTCCTACATTACCCACACCACCTTGCCACTCTCTAGTTATGGGGTGTGGTTATAAATAAAGCCAAGTTCAAGCTCAATGGCGGCGAGACTGTCTACAATCAACACACGCTCAGTGGATTACCAGAGTGGGACCCCGAGTGTGCGCCACGAAGAAAGCGTTTCTTTGATTGCCGTTTAAAGCACTGGAACGGTGCGCTCCCGAAGGTTGAAGACGACGTGGGTGAAAGGAATCTCGTCTGCGACAAGTAAATCCCTTGGGACCAGGGCTACAACAACAGAGTTGGTGGCGTTGTCACCAAGAGGCCTTGTTCAGAGCAGACCTGGAGATATCCCCAAAGTCACCTTGCTGTCTGGTCGTAACCAGATCTGGGCGAGGACATAACGTCGGACCAAGAGGACGGTAATGAGCGCTAGTCTTTGCGCACCTGGCTCTTTCACTCTCAAATCCCCACTGCTGCAGCTCTCGTTCGCCCCCCTTTAAACATCTTCTCCGTGTCCACAAGCGCATACACCATTTGCACACACGCACCACACAAACACCTCATCATGTTATGTCATGTATGTCTTAATTATGTGTTGAAAGAATTGTATGTAACCCAATTTCGTGAAGTGCACTAAAAATAACAAAAGACATTTCTGGTGTTTCTCATTCATTCAGTTGCATTCAAATCACAGTTGGTTAATTCATTTTTGGGATTGTGACGCTTGTTAAACCGACCGCAGTCTGACGGCTGCTGGCGCCCAACAAACAAACTTTAAAATCTTAAAATCAGTGTCGGTGGCAACGTTACAATGGCGCCCAACGTGGGGCCGATTAAAAGGTGCTTTCTCCCATATTGAATATATATTTTTTTGTTTGAATACTGTGATTTGAAGGTACCTGTGTGTCTAAGATTTGTTGTTTGCAACCCGAAGTGCGTTACTATTGTGTGGTCGTGAAAACATGGACACTTGAAAAGCTAGTTAAGTTGAAAGGACTATTGTTGCTCAACTGAACTAAAGACTGAACTTGGACTTGAGCGTTACTAAGAAAAAAAAGAAAAGAAAAAAAAGTTGCATACATTGAGTATTGCGTATTATGGTAACAGTGATTCTTTGATTTATTGTATGAGTGTTAATGTCTTGGCTAAATGGTTTAAAGCATGTGATTGTTGTAAACTACCATTGGACTTTGACCACTCCACGTACATAATCATTAGGCTCACCTGGTTTCCTCTATACAGACATTGCATCCACACATCTCACATCAGCGTCAAACGCCATGTTCACTCAGCCCCCCAGTGTTCCTACTTGGAGCGCTCTCTTTTCCCTGGAGCGGCGTATCATGGAAGAGCTCAGCAGTCTGAAGGATTACGTCAAGAAACTGTTCGAGGATCTACAACATCATGCGCAACAGCTTGCCGATGTCCAAATCCAGATGGAACAGGTCCGTCTGGAGCTCCTTCAGTTCTCAAGTGCTGATCCGCAGAACGTCCACCAGGTGGCCCCGAGGTTCCAGACAACTTCACTGTTCTCCTCGGTTCCTCCACCTGCACCTGGCGAAGCTACAGCATCCACTAGCACCATTCCACTGGTGTCTAGCATCTGCATATCTTCCCATGTCCCACCTTTCACACCACCGGCGCACTCTGACAACTTTACAGTTTCAACTTCCACAGTTCACGCCGAACAGCAGAAGTCTCCTGCTGCCCGACACATCTTACAGTCCATTCAGGACGGCTGTGACACAATTGTGGATAAATACAGCGTTTCATGTGGACTGGTGTACCGAAAGGCAAATTCTGGAAAACAAAGACTGTTCGTTCCAGCACCACTTGTGGATAATGTTTTGCAGGCATACAAGCAGAGTAATGGTGTACAGGGTTTATTTAAGACCTATCGGCACCTACATGGACAATTTTTTTGGCCAAAGATGTGGAGCTCCGTTAAACGTTTTGTGAAAGCTTCCCTCTGCAACGCAGACGGCGTCAGCGGGCCACCGCCAGGCGTGGCGCACGGTGCTGCGCATGGTGCCACTGCTGAGGACGGTGTTTACGCACAACTGACTTCAAATGTTCAAGACCACCCGTGCTCCAGGCCAACAGCGGCGGTGCTACAAAGTTCTCCGCCACCTGACCCAGCTGAAGACATGGCAGAAGAGCGTTATGCTGTTTCAGTTTTTTCAACCTTCCGCGCTCTTATGGCTGAGGTCAAAGCTGGTGATGCACAAGATGGACATTGCTTTTCTGATTCGTCAGATGACGCTGACAATCTTTGCCACCCCTGACCTTTTTCTTTTTTTTACACAACCAAGGGTTGTTTTTCCAAGGGGGGGAGTATGTAACGGAACGCGCATCTCGCTCTCTTCCTGGACCAGCGCAGCGCGTTTCCTACATTACCCACACCACCTTGCCACTCTCTAGTTATGGGGTGTGGTTATAAATAAAGCCAAGTTCAAGCTCAATGGCGGCGAGACTGTCTACAATCAACACACGCTCAGTGGATTACCAGAGTGGGACCCCGAGTGTGCGCCACGAAGAAAGCGTTTCTTTGATTGCCGTTTAAAGCACTGGAATGGTGCGCTCCCGAAGGTTGAAGACGACGTGGGTGAAAGGAATCTCGTCTGCGACAAGTAAATCCCTTGGGACCAGGACGCTACAACAACAGAGTTGGTGGCGTTGTCACCAAGAGGCCTTGTTCAGAGCAGACCTGGAGATATCCCCAAAGTCACCTTGCTGTCTGGTCGTAACCAGATCTGGGCGAGGACATAACGTCGGACCAAGAGGACGGTAATGAGCGCTAGTCTTTGCGCACCTGGCTCTTTCACTCTCAAATCCCCACTGCTGCAGCTCTCGTTCGCCCCCCTTTAAACATCTTCTCCGTGTCCACAAGCGCATACACCATTTGCACACACGCACCACACAAACACCTCATCATCTCAGGACATTTATGTTATGTCATGTATGTCTTAATTATGTGTTGAAAGAATTGTATGTAACCCAATTTCGTGAAGTGCACTAAAAATAACAAAAGACATTTCTGGTGTTTCTCATTCATTCAGTTGCATTCAAATCACAGTTGGTTAATTCATTTTTGGGATTGTGACGCTTGTTAAACCGACCGCAGTCTGACGGCTGCTGGCGCCCAACAAACAAACTTTAAAATCTTAAAATCAGTGTCGGTGGCAACGTTACAATTGGAAGATACGAATAGAATAGAATAGAATAGAATCGTATAGAATAGAATAGAATAGAATAGAATAGAATAGAATAGAATAGAATAGAATGGAACAGAATAGAATAGAATAGAATAGAATAGAATAGAATAGAGTATAATAGGACCCAGCCAATTGGGTGAGTTTAAAAATGATAATGTCCTTCAAAAAATTGCCATAGGAAAATGTACTGCCGGCTTTCTAAAAACAGAGATACAGTAGATCAAAATGAATCAGTAGGAGACATGCCTGAAGAGAGGCAAACCAGT
>NC_085867.1:10645175-10650175 GCF_034702125.1 Engraulis encrasicolus | reverse complement strand
CACAAGTGTCAGAGCTAATACAGGATGGGAGAGGAGGAGCAGGATGGATGAGGAGAAAGGGGGATGAGGAGAGGAGGGCAGCACAGCAAGGATGAGAGGAGGACTGGAGGGAGAGAATGAGCAGGCAAAGGAGGTGGAAGAAATGAATGAAGGAGAGGAGTGGGAGGGAGGGAGAGTAGAGCACTGGGGAAAGCGGAGGAGATAGAAGGAGAGGGGTAGATGAGAACAGTGGAGGAGGGAGGAGAGGAAGGAGAGAGGAGGAGAGGTGAGGATGATGGGAAAAGAGGGAGGAGACCTTTAAAGGGGTATACATGCTACACGGATCCATTGACTTTCACTAGCTTAGAGACATACTCCCTCTTTTAACTTGTCTTAAAGTAAGACAATGCTTAACATGAAAAATAAGACACATTACTACCTTTATAAACCCCAGCCAAGGATTTTAACTGTATGTATTAAGCCCCAAAATAGTGGTATACCCCTTTAACACTCCTTTATTGTGAATCATCGTCACTCATTGAAAGTGTACTTTACATTACATGTATGTTGATCCCTCCATTCAACACAAAAAGGGTGTAATGCTCTCCTTCCCCATTCCCAACATCACCCCCCATAACAACCATCATTACTGTACCACCTGAATATTACCTTACTACCATTACAGGGGTAACACTTCATTTTAGGGATACATCTATTAGCACTAATACATAGAATGTTCCTGTATAAGTAACTTGTAAGGCATGTACTGTGCAAAATCAAACATTTGTTAGGCATGTATTCGCAAATGTCTTGTTCATGCACAATAAGGGATTTATTACCAATTTAACCTTAGTAAGGACCTAGAAGATATTAGCGTTTGCCTTACAAGTTACTTATGCAGACATTAACATTGTATGTATTAGTGCTTAGAGATGTATCCCTAAAATAAAGTGTTACCGTTACAGGTTGACCAAAGCAATAAACATCATTTTTTTCCTCAAACAAAGTAACGCCGGCTGTCACCTTAAAATAGGGGGGAGGAGAGGAAGGAGAGAGGAGGAGAGGAAGGAGAGGATGATGGGAAAAGAGGGAGGATAGGAGGGAGTGAATGAACAAAATAGAGGGAAGCAATGGAGGTGGAAGGGCAGTGGGAGGGAGAGAGAGTAGCTCTGGAGCACTGGAGAAAGAGGAGATGAGTGGAGGAGGGAGGAGAGGACGGAGAGAGGAGCGGAGCGGATGATGGGAAAAGGGGGAGGATAGGAGAAAGTGAATTAGCAGAATAGAGGGAGGAAATGGATGAGGAGGAAGTTCAATGGGAGGGAGAGTACTGCCACACAAAGGCAAAGTACAGTAACTACGCCAGCATTGAAGCCGAGAAAAATCCCTTCAAAGCGTGGGTATTAGGTTGGCTATTGCAGTTGCTGCAAATTTGACAACATCTCTAAAACAACCATTGGACCATTAGGATTTTGTCACAAGGTAAAGGAGGTGTAATGAAGACAATTTTCAGTCTAAACTCAATTTTTACAGAATATGTCGTTACTGCATTTTGCCTTTGTAAGGCAGAGTAGAATACTGGAGGAAGAGGAGAGAGAGATAGAGAGACAGAGAGAGAGAGAGAGAGAGAGAGAGAGAGAGGAGAGAGAGAAGAGGAGAGGGAGAGAGGAGAGGAGAGATAGAGAGAGAGAGAGAGAGAGAGAGAGAGAGAGAGAGAGAGTAGAAGGGAGATGAGAGGAGAGAGATAATGGAAGAGACGAGAGGAGGCAGAGAATGAGCAGAGGACAGGGAGGAAAGGGATGCGGAGGAGGGTGAGTAGATTACTAGAGGAAAAGGAGGTGGCAGGAAAAAGAGGATAGAGGAGGAGATGATGGGAGGGAGGAGAGGAGAGGATGAATGGAGAGGGAGAGGACAGAAATGACTGAGAGGACTACAGTGTGGCGAGTGGGCGAGTGGAGGGAGGAGAGAGAGAGAGAGAGGAAAGAGAAGGAGAGAGAGAGAGGAGAGAGAGAGAGAGAGAGAGAGAGAGAGAGAGAGAGAGAGAGAGAGAGAGAGAGAGAGAGAGAGGTGGGGGCTTTTTTGTTTGGGGGTGGTGGTGGGGGGGCTGCATTGGAGTCCTCCTGCTAGATTAGCGTCTCCTTACAGTAGCACTGGAGCGTGCCCACTGCTGCCACTGAACCTCATGACTGGGGGCTGGTTGCCCTGGAGATACATAATATTGCTCTCTTCTCCTCCACTCAGCGTTGCACACACATCCCTCTCTCTCTCTCCTCTCTTTCTCCTCTCCTCTCTCTCTCTCTCTCTCTCGACTCTCTTTCTCTCNTTCTCTCTCTCTCTCTCATTCTCTCATTCTCTCTCTCTCTCTCTCTCCTTTTCTTCTCTTTCTCCTCTCCTCTCTCTCTCTCTCTCTCTCGATCTCTCTTCTCTCTATTTCTCTCTCTACCTCCTTCACTCTCTCTCTCTCTTTCTCTCTCTCTCTCTCTCTCTCTCTCTCTCACACACACACACCTCAACATGGTGCCTCTCCTACTCGCCACACTGTAGTCCTCCATTTCAGTCCTCTCCTCCTTCCCTCCTTTCATCCTCTCCTCCCTCCCTCCATTCATCCTCTCCTCCCTCCCTCCATTCATCCTCTTCTCCCTCCCATCATCACCTCCTCTATCCCCTTCTTCCTGTCACGTCCTTTTTCTTGTTCTAGTAATCTACTCACCCTCCTCCACATCCCTCTCTTCCCTGTCCTCTCTCCCTCCTCTTGTCTCTTTCACTATTTATCTCCTCTCATCTCCCTTCTACTCCTCTCTCTCTCTCTCTCTCTCTCTCTCTCTCTCTCTCTCTCTTTCTCTCTCTCTGAACATGAAATGCATCACCCAATATGGTGCCTCGCCCACTCGGGAAGTGAATGCAAGAGGAAGTGATATGGTGGCAATTACACACAATAAGGTGCTGTTTCCATGTGGCAAGATATTTTTTTAGCAGGGTATTTTTTTCTCCTGTTGAGGTGTCCAACATGTGGATAAAAATAAATCCTCCATTGTAACAAATGCGTTTCAGCCCCCTAAACAGGATATTGTTTTCTCCTGATTTTTATACCTGGATTTTAAATATCTGCTACGTGGAAATGGAAGACCAAAACCAATGCAAAACCAATGTAACCAGGAGAAAAAAAAATCCACATATAAAAATATCCAGCTACGCGGAAATGGCACCTAAATGGTTAAACTGTTCTCTCTCACTCTCTCTTTCTCTTAAGATGTTAAAATGCCCTTTCTTTACACTTTACCTTCTACACAGACTTTAGCGATGAGTGTAATTATGTAAAGAATATTCTGACTTTGAAGGAGTGGTGGAGGTATTTGGTTTGCGCCCTAATCGTGTACACTCTTAATTAGTTCTGGGATTATTACGGCTGCACAACGCTGTTCCACACATGTAAACGGAACATTCCAGAACTTCTACTAAACTGAAAACGACATTCCATTTGAAATCAGAATGTCCTGTGCATGTAACTTCAAAACATACATGTTACTATAATAATTGTGTTTCTCTCTCTCTCTCTCTCTCTCTCTCTCTCTCTCTCTCTCTCTCTCTCTCTCTCTCTCTCTCTCTCTCTCTCTCTCTCTCTCTCTCTCTCTCTCTCTCTCTCTCTCTCTCTCTCTCTCTCTCTCTCTCCTGTCTGCAGTGCCCCCCACTAAGCCCACCATCCTGTGTCGCTCCAACACCTACCCCAAGGGCTTCTACTGCAGCTGGCACCTGCAGCCCCCGCCCGTCATCCAGACCGAGTTCGAAGTCATGGTGGAGTAAGTAAAGATGCGTATATTGTATATGCTATTATAGTGTGTGTGTGTGTGTGTGTGTGTGTGTGTGTGTGTGTGTGTGTGTGTGTGTGTGTGTGTGTGTGTGTGTGTGTGTGTGTGTGTGTGTGTGTGTGTGTGTGTGTGTGTGTGTGTGTGTGTGTGTGTGTGTGTGTGTGTGTGTCTGTGTGTGTGTGTGTGTGTGTGTGTGATGCATGCATCTACAGGTATGTCTCTCTGTCTGTCTGTATGTGTATTTCCCCATTTTGTTTGTCTGTATGTCTGTCTGTCTGTCTGTCTGTCTGTCTATCTTTCTATCTGTCTCTGGCTGTCTGTATTGATGTGCATCATCATGTCTGTATACTATACGGCTGTCTGTCTGTTTCTCTGTCTATCAACAGTATGCCCCCTAAGACATACATCTCCATGCCCTCTCCACTGCTGCCCCATTTCCTCTTTGTCCTCTATTCATATGACTCATTCTTCTCCCATTCTTGTCTATTTCTGTCTTCCATCTCTTTGTTCTCTGTTCTGTTTTTTGTCTGTATGTCTGTATATCTGTCTGCCTGCCTGCTTGCCTTTCTGTCTGTGTGTCCGTCTGTGTGTCTGTCTGTCAGCCTGTCTGTCTGTCTGTCTGTCTGTCTGTCTGTCTGTCTGTCTGTCTGTCTGTCTGTCTGTCTGTCTGTCTGTCTGTCCGTCCGTCCGTCTGTCTGTCTGTCTGTCCGTCTTTTTTTGTGTGTGCGTACGTGCATGCAGGGGCTAAAAATGCATGCTAAATATGTTGGGCACCATGAAAGATTCAAATTTTGGGCCCCCAAAATGACAAATTATGTTGTTAGCATCCTTCCAGGGGCCCTCTCAGTGACGTCGGGCCCTTAGAATCTGTAACACCTTTCCACCACCTCGCGGCACCCATGCGTGCATGCGTGTGTGCGTGCATGCTTTTGTGTGTGTGTGTGTGCGTGCGTGCGTGCGTGCATGCCTGCGTGCTTGTGTGCGTGCGTGTGTGTGCGTGTGTGTGTGTGTGTGGTGCATAGACTTTGTAAGAGAACTTCCTGAACTCATTTCATTCTTTAATTTTTTTTTCTTTCGATGACTGCTCTTTATATTTTTTTCCTCTTGGCTCTCATTGCCCTTTGTTCATCATAGACCTTTTTTCTGTAAATCCCTTTCAAACTCAAGAGAACCACTTCACTGTCTCTTTTTGCTTGCTCTCTCTTTTTGCTTGCTCTC
>NC_085867.1:10637675-10642675 GCF_034702125.1 Engraulis encrasicolus | reverse complement strand
TAAAAATTCAACTTTTTGTCATTTATGGAGTATTAACTCCCAACATTAATACTTAATTCAAATACTTTACGGTTATTCTTTGAAATGGACATCTTTTTATACAATTATATGATATTTACACACATGGGTCAAAAATGATCCGCATTCATTTTTTATATACAGAATTATTAGGCAAACATGTTTTTTGACCATATTGTCTTTTTTATGCTTATTTTCCAACAGGAATCTATATGAACTTGAAAACCTATCGGATTTAAGCATTCCAGGCCATGCATATTTGTATAAAAATATGGGGCTGTGGTCGAAGGTGCCCAACACCTTATATCAGGTGTGCATAATTATTAGGCAACTTTGTTGTCTTCTTGGAAAATGGGCCACAAAATAGATCTAACAAACTCTGAAAAGTCGATTAACAATTTTGAAGTCTTCTAGAGGGATGTGGCTGTCGTGAAATTGGCAAGACGTTGGTCACTTTACCACAGAATTATGAAATGCATCATTACAAAGTCATCAGTCTCGTAAGAAATGTCACAGCCAAAAATTGAGAAGAATTTAAGATGGAGCTACAAAAAAGTATTACCCTGCAGTCCTATAATATTACACAACAGAAACCTACACCAAGTGTCCAGAAGAACAGGGCATTGAGCACTCAGAGATATGGCCAAGGTAAGAAGGGATGACACTAGACAAGTTAATTAAGTCAAGACTGGGTCAAAAAAACCTGGGGAAAGAGTTTTCAAAGTTAGGCCTATATGGACTTGGGAAAGTGACTCTTGACAGACAGGGTGGATGAGCCCATGACTGGATCATTGAGAGGAAGACATTTGCATCTTTTGAAGATCATGGTATTTATGCCGTAATTTGCTGGCATTTGAGTGGAACTCAGGAACTCATGTAAGTGTGCACATTGCTGATCTAGCCATAGACTCATCTACCTGGTCCATTAATAGTCACCTTCACTAGTTCATAAAACCATTGAAAAAAACTGTCTAAAGACATATCTTGACCCAGTCTTGACTTAAGTTTCTTGTTGAGTGGTCTTCAGGTTTCAGCCTGTTTTACCTTGGCCATGTCTCTGAGTGCTGAATACAATGTTCTTGTGGACACTCAATGTACATGTAGGTTTCTGTTCTGGAACATAACAGCACTGCAGGTAATACTTTTGTGGTAGTTTCATCTTCAATTCTTCTAAATCTGGTAGTGACTTTGTGAGCTCATGTCATGTGACACTGATGGCTTTAGACGGATGTGACCAATATTTCAAGACAGCCACACCCCTCTGGAAGACATCAAAATTGTTTATAGTATTTTTGGAGTTTGTTAGATGTCTTCTGTGGCATATTTTCCCATAGGAAAGCAAAGTTGCCTAATAATTATGCACATTAATTATGCCCTGATATAGGCTATTGGGCTCCTCCGATCACACCGTCTCTTATTACACAAATATGCATGACTTGGAATGCTTAAATCCAATAGGTCAGCAGTGGTCAACAGTGGTCAAAAACAGTTTATTTGTACCTGACTGGAATCCTTTTAAATATATTTTAACACTTCAGACTTAGGCTATGTCTGCAATAATGGGGGAAATTATTTGTGTGTTTATTTATAAGATACAAAAAATAACATCCATTTTGTGCATCAAAAACAGTCTAAATCACAACTTTTAATCCATTAGCTATTAAAATACATTAATTGTGGAAGTTATTATAGTGAAAGATTTAGACTTCCATTAGAAATGAATGCGGGCCATTTTCGGTCCACGTCTAGAAATTAGTGATTTAATTCCAAATTCATGTTTATTTGTAAAATAAAAATATGAGAACATTTTTTAAAATACTTTTTTGAATTAAGGACCACCTATGTAATTACTTTTAGAAGAATTATGGGATAAAATGTTTTGGTTTTAGAAGTTGTGTGAGAGAATACATGATTAATGCTCAGAAATACATTGGAAATGAATGCGGGTCTATTTAGACCCATGTTATGCGTTAGTGTGAGTCCAATGGCTTATGCATTAAAGGGTTAATCTATCTATCTATCTATCTATCTATCTATCTATCTATCTATCTATCTATCTATCTATCTATCTATCTATCTATCTATCTATCTATCTATCTATCTATCTATCTATCTATCTATCTATCTATCTATCTATTCTCACATAATAATATTTCATCTGTTTCCCTCTCCTCAGACATGCCCAGAAGGTTCTGGTGGTGGAGCGCGACCCGGTCCATAAGAACCGGTGTCATGTGAAGTTCCCCGAGCTCTTCTCCTCCATCCCGTACCGGGTCAACGTGACGGCCATCAACAGCTTAGGCAGCTCGCACGCCATCACCTCCTTCGAGGAGATCGCAATAGGTATGTACACACATGCAGACACTTTTCATTTCATTTTCATGTATCCTTTATTTAGCCAGGATTGTCCCATTGAGAGCAGAGTCTCTTCTGCCAGGGAGTCCTGGCACACATACAATAGGTAGTCTATATACACATACAGTACAGTGTTGTAATCTACATAGAACACGGGTATAGCCACCAGAAAATGTCAGGAATTTCAGTATACCCACCTAAAATGGATTAATTCAGTATTTAGAGTAGCACAGTATACCCACCACAAAAATGCTCAAATATACAGTATACCCACCTAAAAAATGTAGACTACTCCACTGTACACACATGAAATAGTTATGTACTCTACATGCAGACACACATGTATGTACACACAGGGCCACTGACAGCTTTTGCTGGTCCCGGGAAGAAGACGTGTGAAAGGGCCCAATCAATCATTAGGCCCCAAACCCAATCAATACAATGTAATGAGGATCCAATTCTGGGCCCCCTCTCTCCCTGGGCCCGGAACAAGAGACCCCTTTGCACCTTCCCATCCCAGCCCCCCACCCCCCATCATATTTTATGTGAAGCTGCATAACATTAAAATTATATCGGAGGCCGGATAAAACTAGCCTCGCCACGCCATCCTATGTACTCCACCCAAAGACTTTGGCTCCGCACATCGTCTGGCAAAAGCCTCGAGCTCGGTTCTCTCAGTGTTTAGCCAATCAGCAAACAGTTGAGAGTGATGATGCGGAACTCACCCGCGAGCTCCGTTACTGATGGTTTAAGGTAACTATATTTACACTTTCGTTTTGTTATTTGTTTGCTTTTGCGATGCTATATCGTAACAGGCATGCTAATAAAGCACAATATGGGTTTTAATTTGAGTTTGGAACTCCAATTAATTTAAATGATAAAGTAAGATCAGACCATCTACCACCCTCCACGGAGAGGGATTCCTCATAGCTTTTGCCAGACTGATTGACGGAGTCAACAGTTGGCTTTTCGCCCAGGTTAGGATAAAATGGCCTCAATGGCCATAAAACGGCCCTCAAGACATAGGTTCCCCACATTGGTGCATTGTGCCACTGCACCCACATCCCGGTTGTCACTACAACAGAACTTGCTGGCACTTTTCCTTTCTTTCCATTCCTTTAGCATTATTTTTTTCACAAAGCATTAGTATAATGTAAATGAACGTATACATTGATTCTTGATTCATACTGACATGGAAAGCCACAAAGTTTATTTAAACTCTGTATTTTTATAGCATAAATTACGCTTCCAAGAATAAACCCAAAACGAGTTCACCATTCACTGGAGTTGCTTTAGAGTTCAATTGCCAAAAATAAACACGAGATGGAAATAAATGTTTGAAAAAAAAATGCCTTCAATTCAAAAATGCATCTTTACGCAGAAATATTCATATCCCATCTTCCCCCCTCCTCTCCCCTTTTCTCCTACAGTATATTTGCGTTCCCTAGTAGCACACACCTATTTATAGCATGGCTGCTCAGGGCTGGCCTGGGAGATAAATAGGGCCTGGGCACTTTTGGCTTAAAGGGGCCCCTCAAAATTAGCAGAGCAGAACTGACTTATCGGTGGGTTGTGCACCTTTATTTTACATTTCTGAAAATATGGGCCCACAAGGATGCAGGGCCCACCGGGAAATGACCGGTATGCCAGATGTCCAGTCCAGCCCTGTGGCTGCTTCACCACTGCAGAAGGAAACACAAGGAAAGCAAACCTCTCTGCATTATTAACATAGACTACTTCACTGCACTGCCCTTGCTCCTGTAGCACAGCCATCAATAAATCATGTTGTGCATGGCAACACCTGACCAGTCCAGTCACCCCACTTTCCCCGTGATCATTTAAACAGCAGTGTTGACATGTTGGGTGTTGGGTGTTAGCGCTGCTGGCTGATGTCTGGAGCCTGGAGCCTGGAGAATGATAATGTTGGTTGCTGTGTCGCTGAAAGTGTGTGTTTGGGGGTGGGGGGCACTTTGAGATTCCGTGTCTTGCCACTGCTGTTGAAATATAGGCTCTCTGTGATGGATTGACCATTGATCAGTCCAGTCCAGGAGTGTGTTTCTTGACACTATTGTTGCCAACTAAGTTAGAAACTTGCTTGGTTGCAATGTGATTTCCCATTGGAAACCTAGGACGTTGCTAACTGGTTAGCAACAATGCTTTTGAGACACGGGGTTGAGGTTGTGACTGTGGCTCAGTTTGGCTGTCATACGAAGGCTCTTTGTTGTTAATGTCAGTGTGTGTGATTTGCAACAAATCTTGTGCTCTAAACACTATAATAATAAAATGCTATGAAAATTCAATCTTGGGGGACAACACTTTCAAAATGGTCGACTTTCAATTCAAAATGGTGAAATATTTTTGTGCTGCAACCAATAACCATTGGTCTCAATCCCGTATTTTGTTATTGCTACCCTCTAGTCTTGCTGCATTCAGTCTGGACTACAAGTCCAGCAGACAGTCTGAGTAGCCCATAGCCATATCCTGAGAGGACGAAATCAGATGTGATTTGACAATGTCCACTGGTGTTCAGTAGCTTATGAGCCCAGACAGTCTGATGTAACACCATGGCAATGCAACAATGCCAAGTGAAAAAAAAACATCATGCCACTGCAACCATGCTCATTCAA
>NC_085867.1:10636203-10637578 GCF_034702125.1 Engraulis encrasicolus | reverse complement strand
TTGCATGGTGAGGCAAAATGTCCGCCACTGTAGTAAGTAGGGGTGTATGTATCGATCCTACTGCCGATGATCAAATCGAACTGTATTGTATCGTGGGGCAGTCTTACGTACCAAAAAAAAACAAAAACGCTGCCTTTAGAAATCGATATCAAATCTTATCGTCATGGAAGCTGTGATTTACACCCCTGGTGATGAGCATATTTCAGTGATGGTTATTGGGAAAGCTTTAGGTCCAGGTAACCTGACCTTCTGCACTATGTGGTTTTGCAACCACAGAGAATGGGAACCTTTGGCCATCATATACTGGAGGCCTGATCATGAATATACTTCCGGCACGATATTGACGCGTTAGGTGAGATTGGCTGAATAAAGAAGGAGCTGGTGTTATTTCTTGTGCTATGAAAAGAGCCCACAACTATGAAATCCGTTACAGAAACCTGCCGCTGCTTTGTTCATTTTGGTAAATAATGCCAAGATGAAATATTGTAGTGACACTGGCTTTGTGTGTGTGTGCGTGCGTGCGTGCGTGCGTGCGTGCGTGCAAGAGAGAGAGAGGGAGAGAGGGAGAGAGAGAGAGAGAGAGAGAGAGAGAGAGAGAGCAGAGAGAGGAGAGAGTGAGAATGCAGGGGTTTTTTGTTTTTTTTTTGGGGGGGGGGGGGGTGGGTGGTTGTGGATAGGGATCTTCTGTCCTTTGTTGTCATCAGAGGGACTCATTCACCCTCCACCTCGAAAAAACAATTAAGCACACACACACAAGATAGTTGGGTTGCTATGGATCTGGACGTTTTGTGCTAATAGCAGTCTTCTAGTGTGATTCCGCCCCCCCCCCCCCCCCCCCCCCCCCCCCCCCTCTTTCTGTGTGTGTGTGTGGCTTTTTTTTTTTCCCGCTCTCAGGACATTCTTCATAGACACCTCAAGTGTATCTGACCATGGGGGTGAGGATCCATGTGTGTGGAGAGTTTCAAGCAGTCTCTGTGTGTGAACGTACGAACGTGCTGGTATTCATCAGAGCTTTTAGTCAATGTGTTTGTGTGTATGAGAGATCGAGAAGAGAAAGTCTATATGGTTTTATTACTGCTTATCTGTGTGTGTGTGGTGTGCGTGCGTGCTTGTGTGTGTGCGTAGCTGTGCGTGCGTGCGTGCGTGCGTGCGGCGTGCGTGCGTTGCGGTGCGTGCGTGCGTGCGTGCGTGCGTGCGAGTGTGTGGCGTTGCATGCCTGCCTGTGTGTGTGTGTGTGTGTGTGTTATGTGTGTTGTGGTGTGTGTGTGTGTGTGTGTGTGTGTGTGTGTGTGTGTTTGTAAGTAAGGGAGGATGAATGTGAGAGCTGTTAGTGTAACTGGTCGGGGGTCTTCCTCACTCTTGCCCCCCCCCTCCT
>NC_085867.1:10623703-10626203 GCF_034702125.1 Engraulis encrasicolus | reverse complement strand
GAGAGAGAGAGACAGAGAGAGAGAGAGAGAGAGAGAGAGAGAGAGTAGAAGGGAGATGAGAGGAGAGAGATAATGGAAGAGACGAGAGGAGGCAGAAAGGGATGGGGGCAGAAAGAGAAAGGGATGCGGAGGAGGGTGAGTAGATTACTAGAGGAAAAGGAGGTGGCAGGAAAAAGAGGATAGAGGAGGAGATGATGGGAGGGAGGAGAGGAGAGGATGAATGGAGGGAGGAGAGGACAGAAATGAATGAGAGGACTACAGTGTGGCGAGTGGGAGAGAGAGAGAGAGAGAGAGAGAGAGAGAGAGAGAGAGAGAGAGGGAGAGAGAGAGAGAGAGAGAGAGAGATAGAGAGAGATATGGGGGCTTTTTTGTTTAGGGGTGGTGGTGGGGGCTGCATTGGAGTCCTCCTGCTAGATTAGCGTCTCCTTACAGTAGCACTGGAGCGTGCCCACTGCTGCCACTGAACCTCATGACTGGGGGCTGGTTGCCCTGGAGATACATAATATTGCTCTCTTCTCCTCCACTCAGCGTTGCACACACATCCCTCTCTCTCTCTCTCTCTCTCTCTCTCTCTCTCTCTCTCTCTCTCTCTCTCTCTCTCTCTCTCTCTCTCTCTCTCACTCTCTCTCTCCTCTCTCTCTCTCTCTCTCTCTCTCTCTCTCTCTCTCTCTCTCTCACCTCAACATGGTGCCTCTCCTACTCGCCACACTGTAGTCCTCTCATTTCATTCATTTCAGTCCTCTCCTCCTTCCCTCCTTTCATCCTCTCCTCCCTCCCTCCATTCATCCTCTCCTCCCTCCCTCCATTCATCCTCTCCTCCCTCCCATCATCACCTCCTCTATCCCCTTCTTCCTGTCACGTCCTTTTTCTTGTTCTAGTAATCTACTCGCCCTCCTCCACATCCCTCTCTTCCCTGTCCTCTCTCCCTCCTCTCGTCTCTTTCATTATTTCTCTCCTCTCATCTCCCTTCTACTCCTCTCTCTCTCTCTCTCTCTCTCTCTCTCTCTCTCTCTCTCTCTCTCTCTCTCTCTCTCTCTCCTCCTCCTCCTCTGCATTTTCCCCTACCTACCCCTACTATTGTATTATTTCCAATTCTCTCGATCTCTCGATCTCTCTCTCTCTCTCTCTCTCTCTCTCTCTCTCTCTCTCTCTCTCTCTCTCTCTCTCTCTCTCTCTCTCTCAACATGGTGCCTCTCCTACTCGCCACACTGTAGTCCTCTCATTTCATTCATTTCAGTCCTCTCCTCCCTCCCTCCAGTCATCCTCTCCTCCCTCCCTCCATTCATCCTCTCCTCCCTCCCATCTCTCTCTCTCTCTCTCTCTCTCTCTCTCTCTCTCTCTCTCTCTCTCTCTCTCTCTCTCTCTCTCTCTCTCTATGAACATGAAATGCATCACCCGATATGGTGCCTCGCCCACTCGGGTGTGAATGCAAGAGGAAGTGATATGGTGGCAATTACACACAATAAATGGTTAAACTGTTCTCTCTCACTCTCTCTTTCTCTTAAGATGTTAAAATGCCCTTTCTTTACACTATACCTTCTACACAGACTTTAGCGATGAGTGTAATTATGTAAAGAATATTCTGACTTTGAAGGAGTGGTGGAGGTATTTGGTTTGCGCCCTAATCGTGTACACTCTTAATTAGTTCTGGGATTATTACGGTTGCAGAACACTGTTCCACACATGTAAACGGAACATTCCAGAACTTCTACTAAACTGAAAACGACATTCCATTTAAAATCAGAATGTCCCGTGCATGTAACTTAAAAACATGTTACTATAATAATTGTATTTCTCTCTCTCTCTCTCTCTCTCTCTCTCTCTCTCTCTCTCTCTCTTTCTCTTTCTCTTTCTCATGCTCTCTCTCTCTCTCTCTCTCTCTCTCTCTCTCTCTCTCTCTCTCTCTCTCTCCTGTCTGCAGTGCCCCCCACTAAGCCCACCATCCTGTGTCGCTCCAACACCTACCCCAAGGGATTCTACTGCAGCTGGCACCTGCAGCCCCCGCCCGTCATCCAGACCGAGTTCGAAGTCATGGTGGAGTAAGTAAAGATGCCTATATTGTATATGTTATTATTATGTGTGTGTGTGTGTGTGTGTGTGTGTGTGTGTGTGTGTGTGTGTGTGTGTGTGTGTGTGTGTGTGTGTGTGTGTGTGTGTGTGTGTGTGTGTGTGTGTGTGTGTGTGTGTGTGTGTGTGTGTGTGTGCATGCGTGAATACATGCATGCATCTACAGGTATGTCTCTCTGTCTGTCTGTCTGTGTATCTCCCCATTTTGTTTGTCTATGTCTGTCTGTCTGTCCGTCTTTCTATCTGTCTCTGGCTGTCTGTATTGATGTGCATCATCATGTCTGTATATGGCTGTCTGTCTGTTTCTCTGTCTATCAACGGTATGCCCCCTAAGACATACATCTCCATGCCCTCTCCACTGCTGCCCCATTTCCTCTTTGTCCTCTATTCATATGACTCATTCTTCTCCCATTCTTGTCTATTTCTGTCTTCC
>NC_085867.1:10616203-10621203 GCF_034702125.1 Engraulis encrasicolus | reverse complement strand
CGGTGTCATGTGAAGTTCCCCGAGCTCTTCTCCTCCATCCCGTACCGGGTCAACGTGACGGCCATCAACAGCTTAGGCAGCTCGCACGCCATCACCTCCTTCGAGGAGATCGCAATAGGTATGTACACACATGCAGACACTTTTCATTTCATTTTCATGTTTCCTTTATTTAGCCAGGATTGTCCCATTGAGAGCAGAGTCTCTTCTGCCAGGGAGTCCTGGCACACATACAATAGGTAGTCTATATACACATACAGTACAGTGTTGTAATCTACATAGAACACGGGTATAGCCACCTGAAAATGTCAGGAATTTCAGTATACCCACCTAAAATTGATTAATTCAGTATTTAGAGTAGCACGGTATACCCACCACAAAAATGCTCAAATATACAGTATACCCACCTCAAAAAAGTAGACTACACCACTGTACACACATGAAATACTTATGTACTGTACATGCAGACACACATGTATGTACACACAGGGCCACTGACAGCTTTTGCTGGTCCCGGGAAGAAGACATGTGAAAGGGCCCAATCAATCCCCAAATTAGGGCCCAAATTAGGCCCCAAACCCAATCAATACAATGTAATGAGGATCCAATTCTGGGCCCCCTCTCTCCCTGGGCCCGGAACAAGAGACCCCTTTGCACCTTCCCATCCCAGCCCCCCACCCCCCATCATATTTCATGTGAAGCTGCATAACATTAAAATTATATCGGAGGCCGGATAAAACTAGCCTCGCGACGCCATCCTATGTACTCCACCCAAAGACTTTGGCTCCGCACATCGTCTGGCAAAAGCCTCGAGCTCGGTTCTCTCAGTGTTTAGCCAATCAGCAAACAGTTGAGAGTGATGACGCGGAACTCACCCGCGAGCTCGGTTACTGATTGTTTAAGGTAACTATATTCACACTTTCGTTTTGTTATTTGTTTGCTTTTGCGATGCTATATTGTAAAAGGCATGCTAATAAAGCACAATATGGGTTTTAATTTGAGTTTGGAACTCCAATTAATTTAAATGATGAAGTAAGATCAGACCATCTACCACCCTCCACGGAGACAGATTCCTCATGGCTTTTGCCAGACTTATTGACTGAGTCAACAGTCGGCTTTTCGCCCAGGCTAGGATAAAACGGCTTCAAGACATAGGTTCCCCACACCTGCCGTGCCGTGTACGGACAGGTGCATTTGTGCATTGTGCCACTGCACCCACATCCATCATTGTTAGGTTGTCACTACAACAGAACTTGCTGGCACTTTTCCTTTCTTTCCATTCCTTTAGTATTACTTTTTTCACAAAGCATTAGCATAATGTAAATGAACGTTTACATTGATTCTTGATTCATACTGACATGGAAAGCCACAAAGTTTATTTAAACTCTGTATTTTTATAGCATAAATTACACTTCCAAGAATAAACCCAAAACGAGTTCACCATTCACTGGAGTTGCTTTAGAGTTCAATTGGCAAAAATAAACACGAGATGGAAATAAATGTTTGAAAAAAAAATGCCTTCAATTCAAAAATGCATCTTTACGCAGAAATATTCATATCCCATCTTCCCCCCTCCTCTCCCCTTTTCTCCTACAGTATATTTGCGTTCCCTAGTAGCACACACCTATTTATAGCATGGCTGCTAAGGGCTGGCCTGGGCGATAAATAGGGCCTGGGCACTTTTGGCTTAAAGGGCCCCCTCAAAATTAGCGGAGAAGAAATGACTCATCAGTGGGCTGTGCACCTTTTTTTTACATTTCTGAAAATATGGGCCCACAAGGATGCAGGGCCCACCGGGAAATGCCCGGTATGCCAGATGTCCAGTCCAGCCCTGTGGCTGCTTCACCACTGCAGAAGGAAACACAAGGAAAGCAAACCTCTCTGCATTATTAACATAGACTACTTCACTGCACTGCCCTTGCTCCTGTAGCACAGTCATCAATAAATCATGTTGTGCATGGCAACACCTGACCAGTCCAGTCACCCCACTTTCCCCGTGATCATTTAAACAGCAGTGTTGACATGTTGGGTGTTGGGTGTTAGCGCTAGGGTGGCCATCGGTCCGTTTTTACGACCTGTTCACGACGTCCGTGTGTCCCTCTCTTTGCCTTTCCTTTCCTCCTAGCCTTTTGCTTATGACCTCGAGATGCGAGGCAACGTCATTGACGCAAACTAGACCTTGACAGTCGGTCGCGTTTCCGATATCTGCGGCCGCCATGTTACTCCAGATATAACCCCCAGACCTAAATGCCTTTAGGCTACAACGATACGAGGGTTCTCACAACTTTACAAACAGGGCAAAGAAACGTCTTTCTGCACGGGCGCTGTCTGTAGGCTATTTTGAGCTCGTGTTGTTGGTTATCCAGCGTCTGCATGAAAAAAAAGGTTGACAGAAGCGGTTTGCCTCCCTTAAAATACCGCTGATAAACAGACTTCTGACCAACTTCGAGTAAAGTAAATCAAATTAATTGTTGGCTATTACAGTAGGCCTACGAATGCACGACTACCCTAAATACATTTAAAAAAATATGAAACAGCCCACACAGACAACAACGGAAGGATTTGTCTATCGTAACCTGCCGTCTCTGATACAATATTAAGTTAGTGGTACTGATGACTCCTTTATCGGAGTGAGGTAGGCCCTAATGAAATGCGAAAATCCTTCCCCAAAAAATATTGTTTTACAAGTTTAACTGTTGCTGGCAGCTGAGTTAGTCTGAGGTAAGATGGCAGCGCTGTTCCCTGATTTCTGCCTACAGTTTAGAATGCCAACTTCACTGTTTTCTCCACGGAGGCGGGGATTCGGCAAGTCGAAGCAATGGGTGCGCGCGAGGACGCAAGGTTAGAAAGTTAAGGGGCGGGGTTGTCCGGCCGAAGTCCGGACAGCTGGTCACCCTAGTTAGCGCTGCTGGCTGATGTCTGGAGCCTGGAGAATGATAATGTTGGTTGCTGTGTCGCTGAGAGTGTGTGTTTGGGGGTGAAGGGGACTTTGAGATTCCGTGTCTTGCCACTGCTGTTGAAATATAGGCTCTCTGTGATGGATTGACCATTGATCCGTCCAGTCCAGGAGTGTGTTTCTTAACACTATTGTTGCCAACTAAGTTAGCAACTTGCTTGGTTGCAATGTGATTTCCCATTGGAAACCTAGGACGTTGCTAATTGGTTAGCAACAATGCTTTTGAGACACGGGATTAAGGTTGTGGCTGTGGCTCAGTTTGGCTGTCATACGAAGGCTCTTTGTTTTTAATGTCAGTGTGTGTGATTTGCAACAAATCTTGTGCTCTAACACTATAAAATGCTATGAAATTAAATCTTGGGGGACAACACTTTCAAAATGGTCGACTTTCAATTCAAATGGTGAAATATTTTGTGTTGCACCATAACCCATTGGTCTCAGCCCCTATTTTGTTATTGCTACCCTCTAGTCTTGCTGCATTCAGTCTGGACTACAAGTCCAGCAGACAGTCTGAGTAGCCCATAGCTATATCCTGAGAGGACGAAATCAGATGTGATTTGACAATGTCCACTGGTGTTCAGTAGCTTATGAGCCCAGACAGTCTGATGTAACACCATGGCAATGCAACAATGCCAAGTGAAAAAAAAAACCATCATGCCACTGCAACCATGCTCATTCAAGTGTCCGTTTGACTGGAATCACTATGTTACAAAAGCTTCCATGGCAGGTCTTTGAAACCAAGTGCAGGAGTTATAGCTTAAGGAAAAATAGGTCACCCTTTTTTTGGATGGCCCTCCAGCTGTTTGTCTGCTGGGCGTCATCTAATGAGAAACACTAATCTTGTTTTATGGATAGTTTGCCAGGAAGTAAATCAACAGCCATATATGTTCCTCACAGATATCAACGCTTGGTTTAAACAGAGGCACCCAAATGATTAAACCCTGGAAACCAGAAGCAAATAAAGACACTGACTGTTTCTGCTGTCTGCTAAAACGCTATGCATACAGCGGCCATTTTGTAGAACTCAATGTGCCACATCCTTTAACAGGTCGCTGGAGAGCAAAATAATTTACCCACTGCTTGTTCACTATACAACCCAATCTCCTGGCCAGTATGGTAGTCTGAATCAAGCACAAAAATGCCCAAATAACTCAGCTGTGTGTATGTGTGTCTGTGTGCGTGCGTGCGTGTGCGCGCACGCGTGTGTGTGTGTGTGTGTGTGTGCGTGTGCGTGCGTGCATGCGTATGCGCGTGCTTGCGTGCATGCGTGTGTGTGCGCGTTGCACGTGTGCATACAAGCATGTGTGTACCACAGTATCACAGTAAGAAAGATACCCAATGAGCCCACCGCTCCATCCAATTAGCCTCAGTAGCTAACACTATATGCCTATAACATTAGCTCCCATGCTGCGCTTTATAGGCACCACTTAGCTCAGCGAGCTGAACAGCTCGTGTTTCAATCTGTGCACACTGTCTTTGAGTCAGAGTTCTGGCCGGACCCGGAGAGGAGTTGGAACAGAAATGAAATGGGAAGCAAGCCGGGTTTGGGTTTGGGTTTGGGGTTTGGCGCTCCATTTTGGAACGTGTCCCGACTGCCGGGTCTTATTAGAAACTGTGCACACCGCGGCCGGCCGTGAGGAAGAGATGCCGGCATGCTTCGTCGATTAGCATTCATTCCAAGATGGCAGCGGTGATGGCGGTGGCGGTGGCGGTGGCGGTGGCGGTGGCGGCGGGCGGCAGTGCAGTGCAGTGGAGCCTGATACAGGAGAAGGCAAAGATTTGTCTTGGAGGAGGGAAAAGCCACTTTGGTTTGTCTTGTTAAATGTCCCTCGCTGGCTTCCATAGCCCCCCAAGTGTCAGCCAGGAATGTGACACAAGAGATGGGATTACACTTCATCCCCCTTTACAAAGCCCCAAGAAACCCCTTTCATCCCTCCCCTCTTCTCCCTCTTCTCCTCCCCTCTGTTCCCTTTTCTTCTCTCTCTCTCTCTCTCTCTCTCTCTCTCTCTCTCTCTCTCTCTCTCTCTCTCTCTCGCTCTCTCCTTCT
>NC_085867.1:10608703-10611203 GCF_034702125.1 Engraulis encrasicolus | reverse complement strand
CCCAGTGGTTAGAGAGTTGGTCTTTCAATCTAGGGGTTGTCGGTTCGGATCCCCCCTGACCTCTGCCCTACATCTCCATCCATAGCTGAAGTGCCCTTGAGCAAGGCAGCTAACCCCACACTGCTCCAGGGACTGTAACCAATACCCTGAAAAACAATAGTTGTAAGTCTCTTTGAATAAATGAAAGCGTCAGCCAAGTGCAATGTAATGTAATGTAATGTAAAAAGTGCCCGGGCCCTATTTCTCCACCAGTCCAGTCCTGGTGGTAGTCTATTGGTACCGTATGAATGGACCAAAGCGGTCATCCTCCATGTCTGCGCAGCTCCTTGTATAATTCATTCACCCATGTGTGAGATCAGTTCAGACTCAGCCGCTGCTGTGTGTGTGTGTGTGTGTGTGTGTGTGTGTGTGTGTGTGTGCATGTGCGTGTCTGTGCGTGCATGCGTGTGTGTGCGTGCGTGCGTGCGTGTGTGTGTCTGTGTGTGTGTGTGTGTGCGTGCGTGCGTGCGTGTGTGTGTCTGTGTGTGTGCGTGTGTGTGTGTGTGTGTGTGTGTGTGTGTGTGTGTGCGTGTGGTCTACAGTACATTAAAAGTCCAACTCAACTCACAGATTATATGCAAAGCTCATATCTATAAGTAAGTTCACATCAATAGATTATGCTGATGAATTCTCCCGATCTCTCCCCAACAATGTTTGACAACTTTCACACATACTACACACCCACACTACACAGACATACAACACGCGCACGCACGCACGCACGCACGCACGCACGCACGCACTTAATTTGAACATTCTAATTATGCCTACCTAGACAGGATATAAAATAGGATTCAGAGGTTACATACTACGTCAGTAGTCATGGATACAGTAAGAGGCTACCTACAGCTGCTGATATAGAACAGGCACACAAACACACGCACGCACACGCACACACACACACACATACACACACACACACACACACACACACACACACACACACACACACACACACACACACACACACACACACACACACACACACACACACACACACACACAAACACATATGCAAACACTGGCGGCATCTCTCATATGATCATCCTGACAATAATACATCCTCATAATATGATTTCCTTGGCTCTAGGGGGACGTGTTCTGGTTTCATGTTATGTTTGCGTTCTGCCATGTTTATGTTTGATGCTATCATGTAAAACATAATCTAGCAGTCCCAGCACGCTGCACATGAAAAGCACAATTTAGACCACATATTGTGTGCTTAACCAGGCATACCCGCCTCAAATTGACACGGGCAGTGCATTGGACCCAAAAGCAAAGGGGGAAAAAAATCTAAGGCAGCAACAGCAGAATATATCACTCGAAATTTTTGTTTTAATCATTCATGATAGGCGTTGAGCCCTAACCTAATTTAGACCATCTGTCTGCGCTTCTCCAAAATGCATGCAAGGGCGTGAGGACCATGAAAATCAGAATCATTTCAGGACAAATGAACCAGTCAGGGGGGCGCAGGGGGCTAAGCCCCCCACATTTGGGCTTGCATGCCCACCCTCAGGGACCCTGGTTCGAGTCCGGCCAGGTTCATTTCCCGATCCTTCCCTGTCTCTCTGCTCCATTCGCTTCCTGTCACCATCTTCAACTGTCCTGTCAAATAAAGGCATAAAAGCCCCTAAAAAATGAACCAGTCAGGATCAATGGGTGGGACACATACGTGAGTGTATATTTGGCTAGTAAGATTAACCTCTACTAGCCAGTTTGGCTGGTGGTGAAAATGTTAATTCAGTGTCATGTGCCAGTGCTGTCAGTGCTTGGGCCCTTACGCTGGCTGCACACTGCGCAATACGGTCACCTAGTGGACACCGTATTACCTTCGAAAAACCGCAAGCAAGGTCTAGTAGTGGCTGGTTTGAAACATGGCGCATGGAGCAGAAAATGCCACCAAACTTCTTTATTTGAACACTAAAAACGCTTTGTTTCACTTTTTTGTAGTGTGTTACTGATAAAGATCATGTGTGAAAAGTTTTGCTGTATTTGGTGATGAATTTGGTCTTCGTAATTTCGTATCAAATCATAACTGCTTGTTTTCTTGTCCACCTATCTAGTGTGGATTATATAATGATAAAGTTTGAACATTATTGCCGTTTTTAACAGCTTAATTTTGATATTAATCTATTAATTTTTTAGACGATCCACGGGAAATCCTAAAGTGTTTATCATCACCATAGCAACAGTTCTCTTTACCGCACAGTATTTTGTGGCAGAGTTGAAATATTTGAACATATGCGGAGGCTCCCGGATGCGGACTTTCTTCCGCACAGGACTGTCCGGACCCCAACCGCATACGGAATGCGGTTCTCCATAGACAATGAATGGTTAACGGTCAAACCGGATTCGTATTACCGCATGTAATGTGCAGGGGCCTTTAGAATCTGTAACACCTTTACCCCCCTATGCGTGCGTGCTTGCGTGCATGTGTGCATGCGTGCATGCGTGCATGCGT
>NC_085867.1:10596203-10601203 GCF_034702125.1 Engraulis encrasicolus | reverse complement strand
CCACTCACACGCAGATGCCCAACAAACACAAGCGAATCTACACACATCACATTACATATGGTAACTAAACCACCCGGGCAGCCCACCATGAATTCAGGAAAGGTGTGCATTTTTGAAAGTGGTGTTAGCTTGGTGACAGGATAGCACAGGTGCTTTCCTTTTGAAGTGAGGGCTAGTTAGACTGAAGACAAGTAGACAACATCGATAACAACATTGCCACCAAATAGTAAACTTAGTGCTTCTGCAAGCAAATCAGGGGGAAAACGGATTTCCTACCTTATTCTGTCCTGTTAATTCCTGTTACTTGAAGCTCTTAGTTTCGTTATGAAATCCACTTCCATGGTAGCAGTCAAAGTGAACAAGCTAGCCAACACTAATGACACGGCCGACTGAACTTCAGATTCGCTATGACGTAGTTCTAACTGCCAGCAAGACTCTCAATGCCAGAATGAGA
The DNA here is from genome assembly GCF_034702125.1 of Engraulis encrasicolus. NCBI lineage: Eukaryota > Metazoa > Chordata > Actinopteri > Clupeiformes > Engraulidae > Engraulis > Engraulis encrasicolus. The sequence continues at coordinate 10,600,749 of NC_085867.1, read as the reverse complement.
TTGCGGCCAGACTGCTGCTGGCCTCACCACTGTATCTTTCAGTGGGCGTTATGCCAAAGCGTTCAGAGTAAAGAAATGATAATCACACGTAGAAAATAGTAAAAAAAAAAATATCAGGAAAATGAGGGCACACCATACATATTTCTATTAACCCTCCTGTTATCCTTGGGGTCTATTTGACCCCATTCAATGTTTAACCCCTGAAAAATACATTAAGTACATATTTCTTCTGCCTCATCTTTGATGACTTTTCCTAAGTAGATGGGGTAAATGTGAAAAAAGTGAAAAATGTTTTTCCTAAGTGCTGTACATGTTTTGGTTACATCCGTGTTCCTTGTGGTCAATTTGACCCCAATTGTTTCAAGTGTATAAAATATAAATGGAACATCCATAGTTTACAAATAAATGTTAACATTTGTTTAAATAATGTGAAATACATGAAAATAAGTTATTCAGCCATGTTTTCCCTGAACATTTCGCTTTTGTTTGGGCCCTGATAAATAAAAATACTAATGATATGGGGGAGGCCTAAAACTACTGTAATTCACGGCAACATTTCGGACAGTGGTGGCTACTACAGCATTGACATTTTGACAAAATCCACCACCTGAACCTTGTTGTACCTATAGCACCATCATGGCACCCCCCACAGCAACAACCCCCCCCCCAACCCTGTACCCTGGGAGCCACTTTTGCACCCTTCCCCTACCCACTCACACTTGCATAAGATGGATCACATATAGTCAGCATTGCTGTGCATGCTGTTCTGTGCCCAGCATACATCATTGTAAGTATTTGAAGAGACGCTTTATGATTGTGATCCAAAGATTGAAATGGACTGTTCTGATGGTGACAAGCCGTTGTACTTCTTTAGATAGATGCAATCTCAAGGTTGCTATGTTGAGAGATAATAGTGCAGGTCTTCTCCTCTGTTCAGCATGGTGTTCCAAATTGACATAGTTGTCTGCAGCATTGGTTATAAACTGGTGCTACCTGCCATAGAGAAGGCAGGACCTTCCAGGAACAGCAACAGCTGTAACTTTTGTGAAGGACATACACATTGACGTCCATACCACAAGTTCTCCAGTGGACATAAATAGTGAATAGAAGTAATTATAGAATACAAGTTGGTAGCCCTGTTCCTTCAAACCTTACCCCACTACCATGAACATGTCATGTATCTACAAGAAGCACATGCAAACCTTTTCTTCCTTATATGCACACCAATTCAAGTGCAGAAATAATGATAACAATGATTTTCTATGATGTTCCCAAAACTCTTTTGGTTGGCGATGTATCCATGTTCTTACCTAACTATTATACTTGTGTTATAAATACACATTCACACATTCAAAGAAAATGAATGTTGGGCTTAAAAAAACCTTCTGAATGTTTGGGAATATGTGTATTAATTTTGGGGTCAAATTGGCCCATATGGTAATAGATAGATACTATCCTTGATAACCAAATTAGTTTTTTTCTTTTCAAATGTTATAAGTAATAGAAATTCATATTTAGGGAGTATATTGAGCCACTAAAATGTCAATAATATGTGTCCATTTGTTTTTAGACCAATTAATGACATTTTATTGCTATTTTTCCCAAATTTCGCCTAGTCATGGATTACGTTTTTTTGGTGTGTGGACTATGTGTGGGGGTGCTAGGATATATTTAAAGGACTTTTTATGACACCAACAGATCAATAATACATATCTGAGACATACACATGTGCTAAAGTGTTGTTTTCTACTGATTTTGTAGACATTTAAGTGGTTGGGGTCAAATTGACCCCAAGGATCACGGATGTTTCAAAATTTGAGGGTAGCAGGAGGGTTAAGTGTATAAAAACGTTTAATACAATATTACCAGGTTGCATACACAGAACGAGCAAAATGGCGCATGCGCACAAGCTTGTTAATGAGGGATTGCGCGGTAACACTTTACTTTACGGATCGCTAATAAGGTGTTAATTTCATACTAATTTCTCAGTAATTTCAGTCTAATTTTATGGTAATAACTGCTTGTTATTAGTAATAACAGCAAAATAACCATATGGTTTCCAGTGCAATTACACTATAATTTCTCATTAATAACAGCAAAAATAACCATACAGTTTCCAGTGCAATTATGCTGTAGTTTCTAGTTAATAGTAGGCTAATGGAAACAGCTACTGTGTCATCATAGTAGTTAGGTGGTAGGTATGCCAGTAACCAAATGGTATCAGCTGAAGTAGTTTCATACTAATTAGGCTACATCAGGGCCGTAATGTGCAATATTTCCTCTTCCTATGTTATTGCATAGAAACGACCACCCAAGCATCCTTGTATTATTTCTGCTTAATTACCTTGTAAACAATTGAGTAGTTATATGGAAATAAGATAGAATCAGGGCCGTAAAATGCATTATCACCTATTCCACTCAATTTTATGGAAATTACATATTTTCATGGTCTTAAAATATTATTTCTTATTTCCACTCAATTAACTAGTTATTATCATTTTTAATACAATATAGACTAGCCTACTATGAAGTGATTGAAGTACACAGACAAACACATTGTGTGCAAAACTTTATTTATTTTTCCAATCAGTTATGAGATTCATGTTCACTGATGTGAGGTTGTCAATCTGCCACCATCCAGAGGAAGTCCTGTGAACACAAACAAACAAACAGAGAAGTCAACTGCAAGACCGGTTTCACCACGTTTATTTTTTTATGTTATCAATTCACCATCGCTAAATTTGCTTCTGAAATGCAGTACCATGTTAAATGCACGTTGTAAATCTTCCTCAGGCTGACATCGTTGCTGATTTACAAAGGCAAACTCTAGCTAGCACCTAGCTTCAGTCATTGAAAACATGGTGGGCAGAGCTAGCTAGAACTAGTGGTTTCCATGTACCTCTGTAGGCTATGCAATTTCAGCACAAACACGGCTGATAAGACGTGTTTGCAGTGTATACAGTTAAAATCCTTCAATGCTCAGAGACAAAATGAAAGCAGGTTAAAGCTAGAACTACATTAAAAGTTCGTTGTCGGGAAGCTTACCTTGCCTGGCTCTGCTGCACTGAAGTTGAACTAGCTCGCGGTGGCGGCGAGTCCTGTTGTTGCTAGGCAACGAAAGTTTGGTTACTGCAGAACAGAAGCGTCTCAATTAGTATACTTCTGTACTTCAAGCACACTCGTTCTAGTTGTACGCTGCCCGCTCTGCTTGCAGTATGGCTCAGAGACGCTGACGCTGTTTAATTGAGTACACTGACACACAAGGGTGGAGTTTGAGACGTACAACACAGTGCTTTCGCACGCAGGCAGCAACCAGGGTAACTTTCAAGGTGAGCTAAAATGGTCTTGATGTTGATTTCATCCACCTTCAATCGTCGAATTACTTTAGCCTTATGCAAACATGTTTTATGAGTTAGTGTTAGGTTTATGTTTGTTCTGGAAATGAAACGGCATACAGAAGTACCTTTACAATGGAAACCACTAGCTAGCTCTGCCCACCATGTTTTCAATGACTGAAGCTAGGTGCTAGCTAGAGTTTGCCTTTGTAAATCAGCAACGATGTCAGCCTGAGGAAGATTTACAACGTGCATTTAACATGGTAGCTATTACTGCATTTCAGAAGCAAATTTAGCGATGGTGAATTGATAACATAAAAAAATAAACGTGGTGAAACCGGTCTTGCAGTTGACTTCTCTGTTTGTTTGTTTGTGTTCACAGGACTTCCTCTGGATGGTGGCAGATTGACAACCTCACATCAGTGAACATGAATCTCATAACTGATTGGAAAAATAAATAAAGTTTTGCACACAATGTGTTTGTCTGTGTACTTGAATCACTTCATAGTAGGCTAGTCTATATTGTATTAAAAATGATAATAACTAAGTAATTGAGTGGAAATAAGAAATAAGACATTTTAAGACCATGAAAATATGTAATTTCCATAAAATTGAGTGGAATAGGTGATAATGCATTTTACGGCCCTGATTCTATCTTATTTCCATATAACTACTCAATTGTTTACAAGGTAATTAAGCAGAAATAATACAAGGATGCTTGGGTGGTCGTTTCTATGCAATAACATAGGAAGAGGAAATATTGCACATTACGGCCCTGATGTAGCCTAATTAGTATGAAACTACTTCGGCTGATACCGTTTAGTTACTGGCATACCTACCACCTAACTACTATGATGACACAGTAGCTGTTTCCATTAGCCTACTATTAACTAGAAACTACAGCATAATTGCACTGGAAACTGTATGGTTATTTTTGCTGTTATTAATGAGAAATTATAGTGTAATTGCACTGGAAACCATATGGTTATTTTGCTGTTATTACTAATAACAAGCAGTTATTACCATAAAATTAGACTGAAATTACTGAGAAATTAGTATGAAATTAACACCTTATTAGCGATCCGTAAAGTAAAGTGTTACCGATTGCGCAATCCGGCGTGAGGCAAACTAGGAGTTGCCCCAAATTCAGCGTATTGGGAGCAATTTGACATGAAATGGGCAAATATTACGATTTTGGTCACGAAAATGAT
>NC_085867.1:10573703-10576203 GCF_034702125.1 Engraulis encrasicolus | reverse complement strand
TTCTGGAGACTAGAGCGATTTGCGCGACAAGTGCGACAATTTGAAGTTGAAATCTTTTCAACTTTCTATGACGCGGTTCGGCGACAAGCCGCGACAGCCAATGACTGTATAGAGGTCAGTGACCACAGCTAATGGGAATGCTTGAATGCTTTGCCTTCTGCCTGTACGGACATACTCTAGTCTCCTCAATCTCTCGTATCGCTTGCTGCTACACTCTGTCGCTTGAATCGCGTCGCCGCTGGTGTATCTCTGCGGTAACCCTACCTCAATGTGATGGCAATGAAGCTAACTTTTGAGTACTAAGAATCTACAGCATGTAAGTAGGTGAACTAGCACAATATTGGTGTGCACCTTTTTTGATCAACACTGACTCAGTATGCATTTCTGACTGATGGGGTGTTTTTTAAGCTGTCAGGCTGATGTTCGATTTTGTTCAACTTTCTAGTTTGCCTATTTTATGGAAACTGACCATTTTGATGATGGAAACCATGGCCAAAATGTCAAGCAACAATTTAACAGCACAAGCTAACATTCGCTCAATAAGAATGAGATTAAATCAGACCAAATAGTAGCTCTCTCCCACACGACAGGCAGGCTAACCCCAATCCTTACTCAATTCAAATTACAAATCCAGAAAAACAAAGAAGAAAGAAAAACAACTTTCAGGAGGCCATGATAAACCTTCCTCGAGTGTCTGTGTGGAAATTGAAGCCCATTTCAAACTGTAATAGCAAAACGTACCAGAGGCCAGAACACCTAATACGTTGAGGGAGTATGCTACGAGCCAAAGCCAGTGTGTCTGTAAAAATAACCTTTACTGCACAGAAACACAGACAAAGAGAGACCACAGCACGCCGTACAGCAGACACACACAAACAGGGAAGCCGACAGGGAGGAGGGCACAAAGGGGCCAGTTGTCCCAGGCCCAGGGAGAGAGAGGGGGGGGCCCAGAACTGTGTCCCCATTAGATTGTATGTATTGAGTCAGGGGGGTGCGTTTCAGATGAGCGAGAGAGAGAGAGAGAGTAACTAGAGAGAGCAGGTGAGAGAGAGAGAGGTGTAGAGAGAGAGGAATAGATGTATTGAGAGAGAGAGAGAGAGAGAGAGAGAGAGAGAGAGAGAGAGAGAGGGAGAGGGGGTGGGGGTGGGGGGGTTGTTGCGCGTTTCATATGACTTGGTCCCGGGCCCAGCCAGAGCTGTCAGCAGCCCTGCAAACAGTCATAGAGAAGGCAGCCAGGCCAGACAGCTGTGGGGAACAAAGGATATGTGATCCCCAGGATGACCGGGAAGGTGAAGGTAGACAGAGGTGGAGGATGTTATTTCTCCACTGCATTGTCAAATACGGATGTTATTTCTCCCATCCAGCCATCCACTGCATTGTCAAACGTGAAGAATTGTCTGATACAGAGGACAGTTGGGCTGTAAATTCACAATATTCCAATTTTTCATGAATCATTACTGTTCTATATTTGTCTCTTAATGGAATGTTTAGTAGTGTGAACATGTTAACGATTAGAGACATGACTGCCGTGTGCGTTTTGATCCTCTTCATGTATGCAGCTAGCCTGATTATCATCGACTTTCAAATCTGCGTCACAAGGAGGGCACGGCCTGGCTAGTTTGCTGCACAATGCCTGCCAAAATTGGACACAGTGTGAAACTCATGTAGTGTGAGTCCATCTTAACACTCACTCAGTTTATCCATTTACCGGTTGTCTCATTCGCAAAACACAATTATAATAATACTGCACATTGGGAAACGTCTTTCCAAGAATTAAAGAAATGACAGAAGCTGTTAGAAATCTCCGCCTAGTCTGCATTAAAGATTGATGGAGAATGGAGGACGAGGGTGAAGAAACCAGCTGACTGCGGCATATTTTCCCTTGCTTTTCATTTCCTTTTCAATTACTGTCTGCGTCACTTCAAATTTTCTTTACTGTTTACACGTCTATTTACGGTGTGTGTGTGTGTGTGTGTGTGTGTGTGTGTGTGTGTGCGTGCGCGCCATCGCATGCATGTCTACGTGTCTGTGTTCATGCATGTGTGAGTTCGTCTGTGCGTGTGTGTGTGTGTGTGTGTGTGTGTGTGTGTGTGTGTGTGTGTGTGTGTGTGTGTGTGTGTGTGTGTGTGTGTGTGTGTGTGTGTGTGTGTGTGTGTGTGTGTGTGTGTGTGTGTGTGTGTGCCTGTGTGCGTTTGTGTGTGCTTGTTTATTCGTCTGTGTGTGTGTGTGAGTTTTATCTGCTTTTCGGCTACATTTCATGAATAGTCTCCTTAATATTCCTTCCCGTGCTGACCTCAACACAAGCTTTGGCAACCGGGTTCATTCTGTGAATTAAACGACTGCACAGTGGAATGAAATGGAATGGAATGGAATGGAATGGAATGGAATGGAATGGAATGGATGAACGAATCAGGGCAGGCAGTGCAATGTGATGGATGGGGATTATGGATGATAGGTAAGGATGGATTATGCTGAGGTTTACAATGTAAAGAGGGGGAAG
>NC_085867.1:10568703-10571203 GCF_034702125.1 Engraulis encrasicolus | reverse complement strand
ATTTTTATCCACATGTTACGTTTACACCTCAACAGGAGAAAAAAATACCCGGCTAAAAAAATATCCTGCTACGAGGAAACTGCACCTAAGAGGCTACCATCCCACCACTACTATGCCCCTTCTTTTCATCTTTCCCATAGTCCATCTAGGATGTTTCAGTGTCTCACTTCCTATGGTCCGTACATGGGGGATCTCTCACAACACTCCTCATATGATGCTCACTCAGTATTTTTTTTGGCTAAATGTGCTCCATGAACCTATTGTAGTGCTCTTCACTTTTCTATCATCTATCGTTTATGTTTCAGTGTCTCACTTCCTATCCATATGAACATTAACGATCTCTTGCAACACTTCTCATATGTTGCTCAAACAGTTTTTTTTTTCCATGAAGCTAGTGTTCTTCAATGTTTCAGTGTCTCCCTTCCTATCCATACATGGAAGATCTCTCGCAACACTTCTCATGTTTGATCCTGCGAGAAGAGAAGCATGCACCACTACTGTACCACTTCTTTTCATCCTTTCCGTCATCCATCTTCAGTGTTTCAGTGTCTCACTGACATGGTCCATACATGGTGGATCTTTTGCAATACTTTCCATATGGTTCTCCACTATCTACTGTTATAGCGTTGCACATTAAGAGGCTACCGTCCCACCACTACTATGCCCCCTCTTTTCATCTTTCCCATCATCCATCTTCACTGTTTCAGTGTCTCACTTCCTATCCATTTGTACATGGACGATCTCTCGCAACACGTTCTCATATGGTGCTTACTCAGTATTATTTTTTTTTTTGGCCAAATGTGCTCCATGAACCTAGTGTAGTGTTCTTCCTTTTTCTATCATGTATTGTGAATGTTTCAGTGTATCGCTTGCTCTCCATTCACTACATGGCGGATCTCTCGCAACACTTCTCATATGGTTTGATCCTGGGAGAGGAGAAGCTTGCACCTTCTTGTCATCCTTTCTATCATCCATCTTCAGTGTTTCAGTGTCTCGCGTCCTATGGTCCATACATGGAGGATCTCTCACAACACTCCTCATATTGCGCTCACTCAGTATTTTTTTTTTTTTGGCTAAATGTGCTCCACGAAGCTAGTGCTCATCGTTTCCAGATGTATGATAATTATAGTATAGGTACAATAATTTTTTCCATTTTGTCCTCTGTACGATAAAGAAAACGTGGTGTACGATAATTTCAGAGTTGTCATTCAGTTCATTTAGATGCCTTGAAACAACAGTTTGGGTCGTGTGTGATAATTCCCTCCCAAAAATGATAATTTTGAGGTTTTGGTACGATAATTCAGCGCTTTCTCAACTCTCAAACATGTTCAGGGTAGAGGAAATCCATCTTCAGTGTTTCAGTGTCTCGCTGACATGGTCCATACATGGTGGATCTTTTGCAACACTTTCCATATGGTTCTCCACTATCTACTGTTATAGCGTTGCACATTAAGAGGCTACCGTCCCACCACTACTATGCCCCCTCTTTTCATCTTTCCCATCATCCATCTTCAATGTTTCAGTGTCTCACTTCCTATCCATTTGTACATGGACGATCTCTCGCAACACGTTCTCATATGGTGCTTACTCAGTATTATTTTTTTTTTTTGGCCAAATGTGCTCCATGAACCTAGTGTAGTGTTCTTCCTTTTTCTATCATGTATTGCGAATGTTTCAGTGTATCGCTTGCTCTCCATTCACTACATGGCGGATCTCTCGCAACACTTCTCATGTGGTTTGATCCTGGGAGAGGAGAAGCTTGCACCTTCTTTGCATCCTTTCTATCATCCATCTTCAGTGTTTCAGTGTCTTGCTTCCTATGGTCCATACATGGAGGATCTCTCACAACACTCCTCATATTGCGCTCACTCAGTATTTTTTTTTTTTGGCTAAATGTGCTCCACAAAGCTAGTGCTCATCGTTTCCAGATGTATGATAATTATTGTATATCGTATCGTATAATTTTGTCCATTTTGTCCTCTGTACAATCAAAAAAACGTGGTTGTCATTCAGTTCATTTACTGTAGATGGCTTGAAACAACAGCTTGGGTCGTGTGTGATAATTCCCTCCCAAAAAGCCCCCAAAATTATAATTTTGAGGTTTTGGTACGATAATTCAACGCTTTCTCAACTCTCAAACATGTTCAGGGTAGAGGAAATCCAACGTGCTTAAGGTTGCAATTTTTATCATTTTATATTTATTTGGCTACAAACCCTATCTGTTTTGGTCCAATGGTAAGGCATTGTAGCCAAATAACAAGCATAAAAATTCCAAACTTGAGTGCCTCGGATTCCCTCTCAAACCCTGCACAAGTTGGAATGTAGCCTGTAACAGGCTACATTCCAACTTGTGCAGGGTGGAGTGCCTGTATGTCTCCTTTTGACCCCTCTGATGAAGCGGGTTAAAGTGCTCATTTACCCCTCGTTGGGGTAATTATGTGCTGATGGATTTATGAGTTTGCTCATCCAGACATGTTTGTGGATGCGTAATGCCCTCCCC
>NC_085867.1:10558703-10561203 GCF_034702125.1 Engraulis encrasicolus | reverse complement strand
ATTAGCTTTAGATTCTCGTAACCTGTACCTGGGTCCTTTTATAGATGTATATAAAATGAAAGGTTGTTCATTAAATGTGACCATTTCACAATGAACAGAATGTCTAAATTTTTTCACAATATGCAGTAGTACAACAGTGCATTTCACCATGAGCATCATCACCATTAAACTACTTAGGGTAGTGGTGGCTCAGGAGGTAGGTGCCACCAGAAGGTTGCAGGTTCGATGCCCATTCTGCCTGACCTCATCGATGCGTCCTTGAGCAAGATACTTAACCCCAAATTGCTCCTGATGGAAAGGTGGCACCCTGTGTGGTAGTCACTGCCACCAGTGTGTGAATGTGAGTGTGAATGGGTGAACGTGATGCATGCAATAGGAAGCGCTTTGAGTGCTGGAAGTAGAGGAAAGGCACTATATACCAATGCAGTCCTTTTACCAGTTATTTCATATTACATGGCTCATTGCAACTTCAGAACATTCAGTTTTGGCTCCATTGGCCAGAACTTTTCTGCTTGCGTATTGCAGACAGTTGGCGAGAGGGCACAGCCAGCCAGGGCTAGAAGTGAACTTTTTTGCTCACCATAGCGGTTTTACAGAGTCACAAGCCACTAAACCACGGGTGCCGCTAGGGGGGGAAAGATGTTACAAATTCTAAGGGCCCAAGCACTGACAAGGGCCCTTAAGAGGGCCCAAAAGCACTAACAAGGGCCCTTAAGGGGCCTTAATTTAAATCTTAGGGCAGTCATGGGTGAGCGGTTAGGGCGTCAGACTTGCATCCCAGAGGTTGCCGGTTCGACTCCCGACCCGCCAGGTTGGTGGGGGGAGTAATCAACCAGTGCTCTCCCCCATCCTCCTCCATGACTGAGGTACCCTGAGCATGGTACCGTCCCACCGCACTGCTCCCCATGGGGCGCCACTGAGGGCTGCCCCCTTGCACGGGTGAGGCATAAATGCAATTTCGTTGTATGCAGTGTGCAGTGTTCACTTGTGTGCTGTGGAGTGCTGTGTCACAATGACAATGGGAGTTGGAGTTTCCCAATAGGCTTTCACTTCACTTTTCACTTTTCATCTTTCATAGGGCCCAAAATTTCTGGTGGCGCCCCTGCACTAAACTATAATTGCACTTTACCGTGTCATGTCTACGTTATGAAGATAAATTGCTTAAGCACCATCAGTGCCACGACCATATCAACATATCAGACAAATAAAAACTGTGCATGTGTTTTCTTGGACTAAAACACAAACAACTAAGGCAGGATATGCCATGTCCTTGAATAAGCCCTACATCCGTACAACTGTACTTGGGGCATAAGATGTGTCAATCCTCCAGAAGTATAAACGAAAGACCACTCATGAGAACAAGATGGACAAATGGACGGAAAATATGCATGTTGATACATGGACGTGTTGTTCCTTGTGTGCCATTTTGGTAAGCTGAATGCTTCAGGATTACATGGGTTCAGGTACTGAAATAAGCAACAGTTGGGGGGGATAAAAATGATCAAAATGAAATAAATAAGTAGTTCCGGTTCTCAGATGTAAGTACTGTTTTTGCACATTATTTGCACAGTAAGTGACTAATCAGCACAATTGATTTCCAGTCCTTAAGAGTTCTTAATTAGTCTGGGGGAAAGCAGACTGTTGACTCCGTCACACAGTCTGGCAAAAACTAAGAGGAATCCGTCTCCATAAAGGGTGGGAGATGGTCTGACCTTACACTGTAATTTAAATTAAAATTAAAATTGCGCTTTATTAGCAAGACTGTTATGATACAGTGTTGCAAAAGCATACAAATAACATGGGTTCAGGTACTGAAATAAGCAACAGTTGGGGGTGGGGACCCCTGGAGGGAGGGAAGCTGTCGCAGAGAAAAGGAACTTTGCATTTAAAAAAAACGTACTGAATAAAGTCTCATTCCTTATACTGCAAAAAGGGGACAACCCCAGGCTGACAGTTACCATCATTTCATAGATTGTGTAGAACTAGTGACAGTACTCTCTTGTACAGTTAATGCATGGCCTATGTGTACTTTTCATGTGAATTGAAAAAAAATCACAAAATGTAGCAATTTTAAGGGATACAAATGGTCTGCTCTCCAGAATATGGGTGGTGGTAGTGGTGGTGGTGGTGGTGGTGTGTGGATGTGTGTGTGTGTGTGTGTGTGTGTGTGTGTGTGTGTGTGTGTGTGTGTGTGTGTGTGTGTGTGTGTGTGTGTGTGTGTGTGTGTGTGTGTGTGTGTGTGTGTGTGTGTGTGTGTGTGTGTGTGTGTGCGTGTGTGTTCAGAGCCACTCAGAGAAAAGCCAAACACCACTCAAGACTGTTTACTGTTTAACACAGGTGACTTCTCTGAGCAGCTGGACAACCTCTCTGAAGTGCTCATTAAAACGACCGACTTGGCTCAGAGTTGATTGGCTCTAAGTCTTGGCAAGGGTGTTAATTGACACCCCTGGAACAGGGCATCATGCATTTCATTCGCTTATTATTACAGATGTGCCAAAAA
>NC_085867.1:10543703-10551203 GCF_034702125.1 Engraulis encrasicolus | reverse complement strand
TGCGCGCGTGTTGCGCACCTGCAGAACTTCACAATTTCTTTACTGTGGACATCTGATGCACATTTTTCTTTGAGTGGGTGTGTGTGTGTGTGTGTGTGTGTGTGTGTGTGTGTGTGTGTGTGTGTGTGTGTGTGTGTGTGTGTGTGTGTGTGCGCATCCTTGTGTGTGTGCGTGCATGCATGTGTGTGTGCGTTTATGAATGCAAATCAGTGTGTGTGTATGTGTGTGCATGACGTGCGTGCGCATGTGTGCACCTGTGTTTGTGTCTGTGTCTGTTTGTGTATGTGTGTGTGTGTGTGAGAAAGAAACCGTGTGTGTAACTGGTCCAACCCTCCTCAGTCTTCAGCATCCTGCCTGCCTGCCTCCTGCACCTGACAGATGATCCAGAGCAGACAAACGTCAACGTCGGGCCGAGCCCAGCCGAGACGGATCCTCAGAACTCCGTCAAAGATGAATCGGCTCGGAAATGTTCTTTTGTTCACATCGAGAGAGGAAAGCTACAAATCTGCCCCCGCGGCGAGGCACATCGCGTCCAGACCCGGACCCGGACAGGGATGCAGGACATGAGGCGGGAGGCAGGCAGGGGCAAGAAAGATGGATGGATGGAATGGGCAGATGAAAGGATTTGGGTTTGAGGAAAGAAAGAAAAGAAAGAAAGAAAGAAAGAAAGAAAGAAAGAAAGAAAGAAAGAAAGAAAGAAAGAGAGAAAGAAAGACCAGGGGAAATAAATGAGTGGAACAGTGGAAGACCAGAGAAGATGGAGTGGTGTAAGAGAGCCTCTGGGAGGATGTGGAGCTGAGAGGGAGATAATTAACATCAGGTGTGGTGGCTTAGAGCAGATGTGGGATGCAATAGAACCAGGGCCAGTGTTTCCTGCAGAGTAGTTGTTAGTGAAGGTGGTGGGTTGTTATAAGTATTTATTATATGGTGTGACGTCATCGGTCGAATGCTCCATTCATTTCAACGGGGCTCCCCAACGTTCGCACGTCTGTTATTTTTCGATAACGGACGGGTTGGTCTATAACAGGCACGTGCACTCCAATACGGCAGGGGAGGCTGTGCCTCACCTGTCTCTTCTAGACTTCATGAGAATGATGAGATGCAGTAAATGTGAATAATAGTAACAATAATAACTACTGTTTTCGAGCATATTTACCATAACTACCATTTGTGCAGTATTTAAACAGTTTCAATCATTTTCAATCATTTTTGTGGCCAAAACCGCACTATTTTCCCACCTCCTGCTCCGAATACACTGAATGTGGGCCAACTCCCGAGTTGGCCTCACCGCAGATTGCGCAATCCCTCAGTGACAAGCTTCAGCGCATGCGTCATTTTGCTCGTTCTGTGTATGCAATTCGTAATATTGTATTAAACGTTTTTATACACTTAATAGAAATATGTATGGTGTGCCCTCATTTTCCTGATATTTGTTTTCACTATTTTCTACGTGTGATTATCATTTCTTTACTCTGAGTGCTTTGGCATAACCCCATTGAAAAATAGAGTAGTGCGGCGAGCAACACATTGGCCTCTGCCGTTGAGTCTAGCTTTGTCAGTGACGTCATAGCGCCACTATATGAAGTTCAATACAGTCAGTCATTAGTGTTGGCTAGCTTGTTCACGTTGACTGCTACCATGGAAGTGGATTTCATAACGAAACTAAGATCATTCTCAAAGTTGGATTTCCAAGGGAAACAAGACGTGATAAAGAATGGACGACCGACACCAGAGCTGAGGAAATTGATTCAGGAGATTGGACAGAATATTATTTGATTATTTCACAGTGAGTGGTACAACCGAAAAGACTGGCTATGTGGAATGGGAGGCAACAAGCAAAACAACGTTAGCAGTTTGCTAGCTGGGTTGGATATGTCAAACCGTGAGAATATTATTGCGAGAAGCCCTGTAATCAAGACAGCATTTCAAGGTAAGGAAATTTGATTATTACATTTGCCCGCCGTGGCGTTGACTTGGGTATAAGTTTTATTTGATTTTGTCAAGATGAAGGAAGAGTTGTTTGAAAAATAGTTCGGTTGCATTGGTTTTACAGTAGCTATGTTTCACATATGCATTTCAGGCGTAATCTTAACCTGCAACTAGTGAGAATGTTTTGAATGACATAGCAATGGCTACATGTCTCAAAGAATAATTCATCACGAGTGATTTTGGCAACAGAACGAACTAGGGGTTGTGGGTTCCTGGATTTTGGTTTGGTTTGCGGCTGTGTGTTCACTTTGCCAGTCCCAGTATGCCCAAGTGATAACGTTGCTTGCTATCCTAACGAGGCAGTTTAAAATGATAATAATCAAACGCTGTATAATACACGCTTTGAGGTTCGGCTCGTCTGACATTCTTTGAAATGTCCATCCTCGAGATGAACGACAGTGGAATATTTCAGCGTCATTGTCTATTGTTTAGCCTATTTAGGTTGAGTTTGGGTCCGCAGTGGTATGATGTGGATGAGTGGGATGGTTGACGGTTCTCAGGAGGAGTGTCCTCAAATGACGCACCATGTCGTGCCTATTTTCTGTCTACTCTAGTCTTTTCTACCGGAGGTGGTGATCACGGCCACGTCTGGCTTCATTATCTATTTCACAGGCTACCAGAAGGATCATCCCGGTGGGGTGATATTCTGTTGTTGAATGCATAATGTGAATTGTTGCTGTAAGCGGTAGCCTATTACAACGCAAGCATCGGATCTGTATTTTCGAGTGGTGGAGTGAAAGGAACGCTGATAAGTAGACCTCAAAATTCACCATAAGAGCATTTTTGTCCAAAATGCTCGTGTGGCTTGGGGTTATCAGCGTCCCCTCTTTCAAAGACCAGAAAACACTGAGAATGGCCTTGTATCTTGACGGCCTATAAAAATACAGTATAATCCTGGACACATATCGCGTCTGATCTGAATGTGGTGTCCAGGTTTCTAACAGATATTGGTGTAGGGAGGAGGAGTAGGCCTAGCAGGCCTAGTAGCGCAGCCTGTGCAGTAGGTAGCCTAGGTAGAACTAAACGTGACCCTGCCGCCAGTTATATGGTGAACTTGACTCGGCCAACGCCGAGTCTGGACCACTGAATACTGTGTGTGTGTGTGTGTGTGTGTGTGTGTGTGTGTGTGTGTGTGTGTGTGTGTGTGTGTGTGTGTGTGTGTGTGTGTGTGTGTCTGTGTGTGTGTGTGTGTGTGTGAGTGAGAGAGAGAGATATCTAATAGCATTTTCTCTAAATGCAGTATGTTTTAATATGTAGGCCTACCTTATGTTCAGAAAGCGACATATGAAACTTATAGGTATTTGGCAAATACTGATATATATTTGAAAATCTGATATTGGAAAAGTCACTGCCTCACCAGCCATAAAGCTGACCGCACGTTACTGGTCTATAACAGACCGCTGTCAATGGCAACAAGACTTTTCACTGCTAAATCGACTTTTCAACAAGACTCTAATCAGTTGCTGTGATAGACAACACCTATTGTCTAAGCTACTTGTTGCCTAGCGGTGTTCCACAACAGCACTGTTTTGTTTTGCGCAGCAACAATCTTTTGACATGAAAAATTATAATAAACTTAACATTAAATAAAGAAATGTCCTCGCCATGTGTGAATCATTTAAGTATATCCATATAATAAGCGGGTTAACGTTCGGCGAGTCGGTCGCTTTGTGGAATAGCAGCACTTCAGAGAGAACCAAACTCTGTCGTGCTGCTATTCCACGGTAGCGACCTTCTCGCCGAACGTTAACCCTTACATATTTTGTGGTTAGGCAACTTTAGAAATTCCATTCACAACATGAAATTTTTATCTTTTCAGGGGGACCTATAGTCAAGGTAGGTGTTTCTTCTCAAGGTGGCCGCCTTAGCTATAAAGTTCTGGGGAAAACCCTGAGGGCCCTTCTTCACAGATGGAAACAGGGCCGTCCCTAGGGGCTGGCGAGCTGGGCGCTCGCCCTGGGCCTCGCGCTGTGACGGGCCTCGCGCCTTGGACAATGCGATTGCAGTTTTGATTATTTAATTATTTAATGCGGTCCTTTGTAGACAATGAGATTCATGTTTGTAAAATAAACCTGCATTTCATTCATCGCAATGCACCACTCACGCTCCTCCACGCTCCTCCGACACCTGTAGCTTTTTTTTGCAACAGGAGATGCTTTCTCGCGTAAATGTTGAACACAAAGCAGAAGTCCGTGGCAGCATTCGACAGTAGGGCGACTGACCGAGAGAAATCATCTATTTTGGTTATAAGGCAAATTAAACGCCCACTTCATTCTTCAGCATGAGGATGTTGATGTTGTCACTCGACAGACATTTCTGCGATATCTTTTCTATGCGCGAGAGCGGCGTGCGATTCAATTGGGGAATCAGTTGATGCGCAAGAAGTGTGCGCCTCGGAGAAAATATAGCCCACCTCAAACCGATGGCTGGCTGCACATTTCTGCGATATCTTTTCTATGCGCGAGAGCGGCGTGCGATTCAATTGGGGAATCAGTTGATGCGCAAGAAGTGTGCACCTCGGAGAAAATATAGCCCACTTCAGACCTCAAACCGATGGCTGGCTGCATTGCCTCAATATGCCTTACCCCCGAATGAAAAAGGTATAGTTATGAGACCACAGTGGAATTTACCGATGGAGCAGATCAATTTGTTTTCAGTGTTTTAACTGATCAGGCATCTAACTCCAAGACATTGCAGGTTGCGCAATGTCGGCCTGCACCCCCATCACTTCATAATTTCTCCAGAGAACAGCTCTGCACGCCCTCGTGACAAGTTTCCCGACACATCTTTTGAATATCATCACTGCTCCACGTGGACTCACCGTTGCATTTCATGTTATCATCGATGTCCATGCCGTTTCATCTTGACAGGTTTAATAGTGCGACGACGTGTCAGACCTTTATCCTTTCATTTCTCGTCTGTTTAGTCCAATGATGTGCACGCATTCTCTGCCCCTTTTCACAAGGATACCGCACTGCAACGCTGCGCAACTATTGTTTTACAGTCATAAAATGAGTGGATAGGCTACACAGCCTACAGTAATTAAAAACAGACCTTATAATATTAGTAATGCTGCGTCTATAATCTGCATCTATTATTATTATTATTATTATTATTATTATTATTATTATTATTATTATCCTATTATTATTATTATTACAATGCGCCCTGGCTACGCTATCCTGAAAAGGGCCTCGCATCTTAAGTTCGCCCAGGGCCTCGCACCCCCCTTGGAACGGCCCTGCATGGAAATACAGTAGAAGTAAGTACTGAGTGCCCCATAATAACTTTCATAATAATAATAAATACTGTTCATGTGCATCACACTACATTTGAATAGCACATTTCATACAATAACGCAACTCAATATGCTTTAATACACTGACATCAAGGGTTGGTATTTTGATATGTACGGTACTACAGTAGGCCTATAGTGAAGCCAGAGAATCGTATATGAGAGTGAGATAAAGCAGGCGGGTTCTTTTCCGGTATCCACTTTACGTCGGGTGAACGCCCCTTTAGGAGACCTTCGATTAGGAGACCTTCGGAGCCTTGAGGTAGAGAATAAATGGAGTCCCCTTAGCGCTGTAGATGGTGGTAGCGCACGTCTTGTTCAAAAATCACTAAAAGTGAAGAAGAAGGAGGGACAACTCCCCCTTAGGAGACCACATTTTGAGCACACGCTTTTGCATTGAGTGGGCGTGTTTCGATTCCTCTTATTATATATCCAACCTCTTTGGTGAAGCCACGGCCCCTAAGCCTCCGGCATTGGCAATATCTGTTTACATAACAATTATGGAGGCTACCTTCTTAGGTAGGCTATAAGTCATAAAGTAAATTTTTTTGGTGCAAAAATTTGGGGAAGGAGGTGTGATATACCGGTATATAATATCGTACCCCAAACCAGTCATGGGTGAGCGGTTAGGGCGTCAGACTTGCATCCCAGAGGTTGCCGGTTCGACTCCCGACCCGCCAGGTTGATGGGGGGAGTAATCAACCAGTGCTCTCCCCCATCCTCCTCCATGACTGAGGTACCCTGAGCATGGTACCGTCCCACCGCACTGCTCCCCATGGGGCGCCACTGAGGGCTGCCCCATTGCACGGGTGAGGCATAAATGCAAATTCGTTGTGTGCAGTGTGCAGTGTTCACTTGTGTGCTGTGGAGTGCTGTGTCACAATGACATTGGGACTTGGACTTTCCCAATGGGCTTTCACACTTTCACTTCGCTTTCAAACCATTCAAAAACAAGACCACATTGTTCTAAGATGCACGTACTGTGTATAATTGTTCTACAAAACGCACTACCCCAGCAGAGCGCTTATACTACATACCTTTGGTACATTGTCACAGTGCGATAGACTCCCAAAGGCCCATTCATAGCCTCAAGGCGACAAGTGGCGCTCTACAAAGCAAATATGCTGCTGAGAAACTGGGTGATGCCTTTGCCATGCATAGTCTGGTGACAAAAGAGAAATAAAAATATTCCAACCATGAACCACAATGTGCAATTCACTTCATATGTTACCTTGCATGATAATATGAACTTCACACCATACAGACAAAATGCAAGTTTGTATTATATTGCATAAACACTTCTATTATATATGCATGCACCAAAAAACTAGGCTAGTTTGTGGCACGCATTACTGTACAGCACATTGCATGTCCCAGTACATCTTATGTATATTGAAAACAGATAACATCTGTAGTGATTATATATCCCCTAAAGTTGATCATTTCTCTGCACATGTCCATGTGCGCAAACACATGCACACAGGCACAGTATGCATATGTGTGTGTGTGCATGTGTGTGCGAGAGAGAGAGAGAGAGAGAGAGAGAGAGAGAGAAGAGGGATGAGGAGAGACGGACGGAGCACTTCCATATGAATGATTTACAGGCGAGCCCATCTGCTTGAACCGACCCCACCCCACCCCACCCCAGCCCGCCCCACCCCAGCCTGGCTAGCCGTTGCGTTCGGTCTGGTCTGACAGTCCGTCGCAGCACACGTCTGTGATGTCTGTATCTGGAGACAGGTGTGGGGACCATGAGGCTCCACAGTACCCCACCGACAACCTCCATTGCCCCCCACAACCTTCCATTGCCCCCACTCCTTCCATTGCCCTCCTTCCAGATGAGACCCAACACCCCTTGGCAACCGTGCCAATGGGGGTATCCGGTGAAGTGTGTGTGTGTGTGTGTGCGAGTGTGTGCGTGTGTGTGTGTGTGTGTGCTTGTGTGTGTGTGTAAGTGTGTGTGTGTGTGTGAGAGAGAGAGAGAGAGAGAGAGAGAGACAGAGAGATGAAGGAGAGGAAAATCAGAGAGAGAGAGAAAGTCAAACAGACTGAAAAGTAAAGAATGGGAATAAGACAAACCGACAGACAGACTGACAGACTGACAGACCGATAGACAGACAGACAGACAGACAGACAGACAGACAGACAGACACGCGAGAGAGAAGAGAAATAGAGAGCACTTGAAGCACATACTCAGGCTGGCATCGGAGGCAGCA
>NC_085867.1:10518703-10533703 GCF_034702125.1 Engraulis encrasicolus | reverse complement strand
ACACACCTTATCCTGAATACAGGGGCTTCCCATAGAACGCTGTTGCTGGTATCCATTTGAAGAGAATTTTATAACGTCCAAGAATGTAGACTGGGATATAACATTGTGTGCTCATATAAACACCGTATCCCGAATATGATCATAACCGGGATATGCCTCATATTCGGGATACGGAACTGCATATAAACGCACTCAATAGCAGCAGCAAAAATCAACAGCATCCGTCCCTGATGACGGTCCGCCCACCGAGGAAAATGCCCTGTATGCCAGACTACCAGTCCAGCCCTGGCAGTATGAAATGCTCTGTATGAAACAAACAGCAGTGCTATTCTCTCCAGACCCACGTCACGTCACCCCCAGAGACCCCCTGTCACTCTCAGTCTCACTGTCACACCACAGACTCACCCAGACCACTCTCACACCCACTAAACACATCACGTAAGCTATTTGTCCACTGACACGTTCACACTTTTATTTTTTTTATTCCCACACCAGAGATTTCCAGAATACCGGTAGGCCTAGTCAAAATTGGCTTCACACACACACCACTTCCTTTCCGTTGTGTCACTTTCAAAGAAGATATTTTTGGTATATTGATGGAGACAAAGCCATTTTCACTTACCGTAGCTCCCATGGTTGACACCACACCAAAAGTATATTACAGTAACCGATTGCAGTCACTGCACTGCTGTCTCATATCGTGTCAGAGACCACTCTAGACTGATGCCACAGTGTCACACTCAAACTCATCATGTCGACACCTTGACCGAGCTTAAGTACGTCAAAGGTTCCCCCTTTGCATCGAATTGTGACGAAAAGGTTAAGTTGGCCTTTGCATTCCATAGTGAAGGAAAAGACTGCAATTGTGACATGCTTGTTTCAGTGATGGTTCATTTCAGGGAAATGTTTAGGTCTAGGCAACCTGGCCTTTTGTGTCATAGCGTGATGAGATGAAGTGTTGGGTGTGAAACTGGAAGATCAAATTCGAATTCTTTATTAGAGTACAGCCTCTTGAGATAAAGATCACATTTTCGAAAAGGTCCTCAAAATACAGACATAACACACACAGTACATAGTATATCCACACACACTGAAGCTCTTCCTCACTACCACCAACCACACACCGCCTATCTCTTGCGAAAAAGATGTAGGCCTACTAGTTAATTCCATGGATGAAAAACAACTCCCACACCAGAGATTTCCAGAATACCGGTAGTCAAAATTGGCTTCACACACACCACTTGCTTTCGGTTGTGTCACTTTCAAAGAAGATATTTTTGGTATATTGATGGAGACAAAGCTATTTTCACTTACCGTAGCTAGCTCCCATGGCTGTCACCACATCAAAAGTACATTACAGTAACTGACTGCCGAAACTTGTGTCAGAGACCACTCTAGACTGATGCCACAGTGTCACACTCAAACTCGTCATGTCGACACCTTGACAAAGCTTCAGTATATCAAAGGTTCCCCCTTTGCATCGAATTGTAACAAAAAGGCAAAGGTGACCTTTGTATCATATGGTGAAGCAAAAGACTGGCATTGTGACGTGCATGTCTCAGTGATGGTTAAGTTCAGGGAAATGTGGCCCTACCGTGGCTTAACGGTACGGCACTAGGTTACTACGTCGGCAACCCAAGTTCGATTCCGGCCTGGGTCATGTGCCGATCCCCCCACTCACTTCCTGTCACCTCTCATACTGTCCTATCGAAATAAAGGCAAACATGCCCCTATATATATATATAAAGACGTGCATATATGTATACACGTCTTTTGAAAGTCGCTTTGGTTATCTCTTTTGAAAGTTGTTAAGGTTATAAAGCGCCTGCCAAATGCAATGTAATGTAAATGTAATGTAATATATATATATATATATATATAAATATATATATATTAAATTCAAGGAAATGTTTAGGTCTAGGAAACCTGGCCTTTTGTGTCATGGCGAGATGATATGAGGTGTTGGGTGTGAAACTGAAAGATCAAATTCAAATCCTTTATTACAGTATAGCCTCTTGAGATAAAGATCACGTTTTCGAAAAGGTCCTCAAAATACAGATATAACACACACAGTACATAGTATATCCACACACACGGAAGCTCTTCCTCACTACCACCATACCACACACCGCCTATCTCTTGCGAAAATTATGTACTAGTTAATTCCATCAATGAAAAACAAGTTCTACATATTGCAGGAGAGAACAAAAAAGTGTCACACTCCATCCACAGTGTGTTTAATTTACCATTTTTTCCCTTCTAGGCCTACGTCATACTCACACAACTGAGCCACAGTATGTTGATGGTGACAAGGCCATCTCAGTCAAGGCCTCTGGTCATTGTCACGCGAGCTGGAAAGCCAAGGCATGCTAACGGCCTTCAGTGGAAGAGGAGGCGGAGAGCATGACACTACGATTTTATTGTGCCATTGCAAAAACATTGCACTTATGGAGAGAGAGAGAGAGAGAGAGAGAGAGAGAGAGAGAGAGAGAGAGACTGAGAGTGAGATTGAGGAAAAAACAGAAATAAGAGGTAGTGAGATGGGGATTGAGATGGGGAGTGGGTGGATACGATAGACGGAGGGCTTAAAGGGCCGTACACACATGCCGCTGCTCGCTCAGCGAATTAACTCAATAGAATGTCTACGTGTTCCAGCGAGACTAGCAGGCGAGTAGGCGAGTACTGTACAAGCGATGCGATGTGGGCGGATCCCGAGTTGAAAATATTTTATCTTCGAGCGAGGCGAGTAAGCGAGTAACCAATTGGAAGGTAGAGTTCAGTACTTCTCGCCTGTTCATTGGCAGTTAAAGCCGCGGGAACTTTCAGCGAACGTTCTATGAAAGAGAGGCAAGTAGGCGAGCAAGTGAGAAGCTAGTGAATAGCAGCGATGTGTGTGTACGGCCCTTAAGAGAATGACAAATCAAAAATAGGTGAGAGAGAGACAGACAGACAGAGACATAAACAGTCAAAGAGAGAGTGCAAAATACATTCTAGGGCAGACAGAGAGAAGAGGAGGAAGGGAGGAGGAGCAGAGGAGAGCTGTGGGTCCCTGTCCTGTCCTGTCAGTGCTGTGTGTCTGTAAACAGTGGGAGCATAGTTGCGGTGTGCTTGAAGTGGCCCAGCATCCTGACAGTGTCCTTGCTTAGGTTATGAAGTGGAGTATGATACTGCATCTGAAGATGGGCCTGGCTTCGCTCCACAGGCCCATCTTCAGATGCAGTATCATCCTCCACTTCATAACCTAAACAAGGACACTGGGCAGTGCTTTACTGGATGTCATAAACACACGCTGAATTACTGCGTGGTTCGGCAATAACTCTGGAAGCATACCTTTGGTGGGGTTTTTTTTCAGGGGGTGGAATGCAGGGCCGCTGACAGCTTTGACCGGGCACGGGCTAAAGTCATCTAAAAAGGCCCCCTTCTCAATACTTAACATAGATACAGTATAATGTAATGGGGTCCCAAATTTGACCCACACCCACCCACCCGTTTTCTTTGAGCCCAGAACGTCTGACCCCTTTTAGGCAGGCCTGGTGGTATGGAGCGCACAGATACCATGGAGACAGGACATACGGGGACAGTTTCCATAGCAATGGAAGAATAACAGGGCTTTCTTCAAAGCAAATCTGACCATAGTAGACTGCAAAAGACATGAATATTAGCAAATGTAAACTGCATGTCACAAACACATTAATTGAATGCTCCAAATTGCTCCGATAATAACTGTGTGGCCAGGATTCAGCAGGCGGCCAGAAACCTTATATGGTACTATTGTGGGACTGTGGGCTATTTTTTGAGTCCATTCAGCTGGAATACAATGGCCCGAGTCCTTTTTTGCACAAAACATGCAATGGATGAATGTGCCATATGTTAATATGTTGTGCAATGTATATTACATTTTGTGCATTTATGCGTGTATGTGGCAGGACAACTGGCAAATTTCCTTTGCGAATGATACATGTCACTGTCCTCTACTCTACTCCACATACAAGACATCTAAAATCACTACAACGCAATAGTTCTGTTTCTGTAATGGAAAATCAGTTGGACTCTCAATTTGACCTCAATTCGACGCCTGGCCTGGTTGTGGATCTTGTGTGGATTAACAAAAAGTTGGGTAACACTTTACTTAAAGTGTATGTCTATAGCGCATTATAAGTGAATTATAATGCACATTATAATTACTTACAACGTATTATGACTACACTCATAATGCTTCATGATGCTTTATATTGACAGTTATGAACAATCATGAATCTAGCTTATAATGCTTCAGGGTGTCATGAGTGTTCATGACTGACTACATGTATAAACTACAAGCTGCCTGATGGGGCTTATATCACATTATGAGTAATACCCCTCTCTGCATAGACCTGGATGATAAACTGTCATAAGGGCTCATAAGATGCTATACCTGTAATGTTCCATGTGAGATCACAAGTTGTCAATGTGTGCTCTAAGTAAAGTGAAGTTCATATGGATGCATCTATAATGCATCATAATGAACTGTAAGCCCCATCAGGCAGCCTGTAGTTTATATCAATTTATTTATAAAGCATTATTAGCTAGATTCATTTGTATTAATTACTGTTAACATAAAACATCATGAAACATCATGGGGTGTAGTCGTGATGCATTGTAAGTAATTATAATGTGCATTATAATTTGTTATAAATGCGCTCATAATGCCCTATAGATATGGGCTTCATAGAAAGTGTTACCAAAAGTTGTGATGTTGGTGGGATACACCATATGGATGGACCAAATTAAGATGAATGACACTGGGTATGCGGAGTAACTTTTTTGTTTTTTAAGTGTGTGTGTGTGTGTGTGTGTGTGTGTGTGTGTGTGTGTGTGTGTGTGTGTGTGTGTGTGTGTGTGTGTGTGTGTGTGTGTGTGTGTGTGTGTGTGTGTGTGTGGCCTAATGGTGGAATATGTGTGTGTGTGTGTGTGTGTGTGTGGGGTATGGGTATGCGGAGTAACTTTTTTGTTTTTTAAGTGTGTGTGTGTGAGTGTGTGTGTGTGTGTGTGTGTGTGTGTGTGTGTGTGTGTGTGTGTGTGTGTGTGTGTGTGTGTGTGTGTGTGTGTGTGTGTGTGTGTGTGTTTGTGTGTTTGCATAGAGAGTAGCCTATCCAAAATACAATTGTAATCACTTAAGCCTACTCATGTTTTGTTATATAATGTATCCCCTACTACAATTTTAAAACTCTAATCCTACTAGTGTAGCCAACTGATGTAACAGTCAGTTTTCTATCTCACGCTGTCACTGTTTTGTTTATTTTATAGTGTGTGGCATCTGCCATTTAAAGGGCGTTTATGGCATATTGAAAAGGTAAGACGTGACCATTGAGTTGATTGATTTCTGACATTCAATTTCTGTTCATTGATAAGACGTGAAAATTGAGCTAAATGATTACTGACATACAATATCTGTTCATTGATTTCAACATTGATTTCTGATAGATTAAGAAGACTTATCTATGAGCAACACACTTTCACTTTATTTTGGGTTGATGCAAATATCTTCCATGTGTGACCATCATCAGTAGCCTAACCTACGTCTTCAGCAACAAAATTCCGTAGCAACAAGTTGTTACAATGAAACACGGTCTGGTGCTAAACAGCAGAGTGACAACCAGCAGGTCACTTTGAGATAAGCTTCAGCAAACGAGCAGACTGCAGGGCGCGTAATTAAATCCACGTCTTGGCGCAATTCCACATTTTTTTCTACAACATCCGCTACAGGAAACACCCAGTCCAGCTCCTCTTCACTGACAGCACTGCCATCCAATGGGAACGCGTTTTGGAGTTAGCCTATAATTCTCTCCTATTCATCTTACTACTACGAGCTTAAACTTGAGCCAACTGTGGCCATGGAGAGTGACCATATCAAAATGCCCGTTTAACCTCCGTAGAAAGATAAGGTAAGGTGAAATCTTTCACTTTTGTGTTATTTGGAAAAGAGTATCTTTCCGAGTTCTTGGTTCGGGTGGTCTCAGTTGCGGTCTCGTGAATGTGTGGAAAAGTTGTACGGTCTCTCGAGAACTCGGGGCTACACGCACTGAGCTTGCGCTTTCACTGATAACTTTTGAGACGTGTTTATTTGCTTAAGTAGAGGACGGACTCATCAGAGCGTTTATTGAGAAGTAATACGGTGTTTATAAGAAAACATTAGCTTTTGAACGGGAAAATCACTTCCCATAGTTTGCTGGTTTCCAGTCCATTGATTATTTTCCCGTTACATTCCTCTCCTGAAAGAGGGGCATCTTTAAAGCGCTTTTTGCGCAGGCCCGATTTTTACTCTCTTTTCGGTCTGAGTGACTGACTTACTGGAAATTAAACTCGGGCTTCTGGTTGATTTAAACTGGTACGCCGCTGTGATTTACAGACCAAACGTGTTTACAATACAAGCATAGCCTACTATAAGCTACAGCATAGGCTACAACCAGTTGTTTGGTACTATTGAAGAAGCCAACTTAGTTTGATATGGATGTTTGAATCAGGTTATGTAATGAAAGTCTTAATTTACTCAAGGTCTTACCCTATTCTAAGTTATTTTCTTGGTCTGTTTTTGTCGTTTATGGCTAGGTGTCTTTTCGTGTTATAATAATAATAGGCCTAATAATAATAATAATAATAATAATGATAATAATAATAATAATAATAATAATAGGCCTACATTGTCCTTTGAAACCCATGCGCCAGAATGAACCTTTCACTAGTCTATAACCAAATACTGCTATTTTGTTTTGTGTACAGTTTAATATATAAATTATATTAATAAGTCATGGGCATATATGGTTAAATGTATATAGAATAAGCAGTAGTAAAGCTGCAAAACAAAAACTGTTGGATAACACAGTGCAGTCAGAGTGGCTCAAACATAACTACCGATGGTTTTGCAGCTCAAGGCTGAGGTTGAGGGTGGTATGTGCATAGATTACAGTCTTCTGAAGAAGTATGTTAATTACCAGCACTCATCAAAGAGACAGGGCAATGTTTGACTTGGGTTTTTAAGTTGACTGAAATTGCATAATGATGAAAACCTTGTACAGACTGGCCCTAGTCTGTGTATTTTCCCCAGTTGTGTGTGTGTGGTTAATCTGATCTTGATGGCGCTGATTTTGTTTTTAATCATCAGTGCCTTTGTAGCCTATTGTCATGCCATGGGAATGGCTGTTGTTGAGTAACATGTACTTGTACTAAGTGAAGACCAGTTTTGTGGAAGCAATGAAGGTGGCAATTAAAAGACATTAAATGCAGCACCATGTTCATCTGTTGCTGCACTTATTCTGTGATGGCCATGACTGCAGTTGGCTACAGTACAGTACACAGACTTAAGCAGACACACAGCACAGACAACAGAATGGGGGCAATGGGCCTCTTTCTGTGTAGCGTAGGCTGCAGTACTGTGTTACTGAATGTGTCCCTGACTGTAAGCTATGCGTTTTTGCACTGTACCTACTACAGTGACTAAAATAGGCCCTCTTACTGTTCACTGAAATATTAATTAACATGGCCAATGCCTGCCAGGTGTACAGTGGGCAGTCATGGGTGAGCGGTTATGGGCAGTCATGGGTGAGCGGTTAGGGCGTCAGACTTGCATCCCAGAGGTTGCCGGTTCGACTCCCGACCCGCCAGGTTGGTGGGGGGAGTAATCAACCAGTGCTCTCCCCCATCCTCCTCCATGACTGAGGTACCCTGAGCATGGTACCGTCCCACCGCACTGCTCCCCATGGGGCGCCACTGAGGGCTGCCCCCTTGCACGGGTGAGGCATAAATGCAATTTCGGTGTGTGCAGTGTTCACTTGTGTGCTGTGGAGTGCTGTGTCACAATGACAATGGGAGTTGGAGTTTCCCCAATGGGCTTTCAGTGGTTTTGACTGAGTTTCTGTTTCATAACAACTGATGGCCACGACTGTATTAAGACACTGTGGTGCCCCCAGGGGCACGAATACCTCACGGGTGCCCCCGTGTTTGTCATGTGGTTCCCCCTAACTGGCTGTAAGTGGTGTGTGCCTCTGGGCACTGTGCTACCAGAGATTCTTTAAGTAGGCCTATATAGAGATATGCCAATGTAATAGGTTGCTATGGGCACCTAACATGACCAGGTTCCGGTCTGCCTACAGGGGCGTGTCATAATACTCCTTGCATTGAATAGAACAGTCCTTAGGTCTGCCTAGGTCTGCCTAAAGGGGGGTTTCTCCCCCCTCCCCTTGCAATAATATAACCCGGAAACAATGGGCCAATGGAACCTCTCTCTCTCTACTCTCTCTGGTAATACTGCCGGCCCTTGTGGATAATCCGGCCCTGTTGATGGCTGTTTCAAGGTGGACGTTTGCTGTGTGTTCATTACTACTGTAACTCTTGGTGCACAGCTTTTGGTGTACAATGGTCAAGCCAGGATCAGAGGAATGCTGGGAAAATATTTGGAGTCCACAGCATATAATGTGGGGCTGTTGAATCTCCTCATTGTTCTAGAGCGCAATTGTTGTTTTTTCGGACGCTTCCAAAACTCACACTTTTCAAACGCTCTCGCTGACTGCCAAGACAGCCTTTTGTATAATGTGCTGTATAATCTGCCCCTCAGTGGGAGGTAGAGACTCTCTCTCTCTCTCTATCTCTCTCTCTCTCTCTTTCTCTCTCTCTCTCTCTGTCTCTCTCTCGCAGTGCTGTGTGGTTTGCCTCTTATTGCCAACGCTGCTATGTACAGTATCTACCTGTAGTGAGAGCAGGAAGGCAGAGAGTTTAAAGCTAGAGTGTGTGTTTTATTTCCAAAATGTATGCTGCCCATTCACATTTTTTTCCTCTTCAAAGAATATTGGACTAGTATGGTTTTGCAGCCATCGGTGTTGACAATGTCTGTGACTGGTCATTCAAAATGGCAGATTTACACAGAGAATATTCAGCCGAAAACTGCAAACTTGCAACGCCTAATGAACACTTACAAATTGATAATGGTGGTAATTGATAAAAATGTGTGAATGGGTCGACATAAAGTCTGGAAAATAAACTACTTAAAAATGTACATTCTCTACCTTTAAGCTTTAGCAGGGGCCTCCACTATCTTCCATTGGGAGAGTGAAGGGGCCCAGAATGATGCAGGCCTGCATTCTTGTATTCAGGGGGTGGCCATCCTCACAGTAACTGTTGCAGTGTTAATTCAACATTTAAAGCTTACTCTTAGATCTTACTCTGTAAGTGCTGAACTAACTGCAGACATGTAGGCCTACTGTGCTCTACCTTTTAAGCAGTGCCCTCCACCATCTTCCATTGGGAGACTGTGTGGCCCCAGGTGTACACTCTTGCCATAAGGGGGGAATCTAGGGGGCTATGAAAAAGATTACATTTTGGGAAGGGGCAACATAGAATTCTGAAAATAAATGACTGAAAACTACAGCATAGAATACTGGAAAACAACTACTAAAAGGATAGTGCGCTGCTCTACCTTAAAGCAGCGGCCCCCGCCAGTGGTGTAGTCTACTTTTTTATGGTGGGTATACTGTATATTTGAGCATTTTTTGATGTGGGTATACTGTATATATTTGTGCTATTCTAAATAATAATAATCGATCCATGTTAAGTGGGTATACTGAAATCCCTGAAATTTTGAAGTGGGTATACTCCGTATACCTGCGTTCTACGTAGACTACACCACTGGCCCCCGCCATCTTCCATTGGGAGACTGTAGGACTACGGTATGGGCCCAGATGTACCGTACGCACATTCTTGCAGTCTGGGGGGAAGCTGGGCTGGGGCCGCAAATAGACGAGTCGACACTGGAATGCAAACAGCGAGATGGAGTGCTGTTTGACAGGGCCCCGGACCCGGACGAGAGAGAAAGAGGAATACCTTACCAATAAACATAAACACTACGCGGTACTACACAGTGTTGCCAGATTGGGCTGTTTCCCGCCCAATTGGGTTGCTTAGGATGGCCGTGTGTGGCTAATAATGGCATTTAGCAGAAAAACCCTCCCATTTTTTGCCATAGAAATCAATAGAATTGGGTGGGATTTTGTGCTTCTAGGCGGGTTTTGAGCATTTTTTGGGCTGAAAATCATCAGCCTCATCTGGCAACCCTGGTACTACAGTACACGGGCTGGGAGACGAGACGAGAGTAGCTGTAGTTAGGCCTACTTGTGGTTTTCGCCTGGCTGCAGAGTGTGCTGCCTGTGCCATGCTGTATCTCGCTGGAGCCTCCTTGCCTGCTTTGCGCTCTTCTCTTTTCTTTATTTCTGTCTTTCATTCTTGGTCTTTTTTTTGCTCTCTTGCATTTTCGGGGTTTTTTGTGTGTTCCTTTTTGTCTTATACTCTGTGTCCGTGTTACAGTAGACTGTCTTTTTTTGCTATCTCTTCATATTAGCTGCATTTCTTTCCCTTTTGTTCTCTCTCTCTCTCTCTCTCTCTCTCTCTCTCTCTCTCTCTCTCTCTCTCTCTCTCTCTCTCTCTCTCTCTCTCTCTCTCTCTCTCTCTCTCACTCACTTTCTCTCACTTTCTCTTTCTCTCTCTCTCTCT
Source organism: Engraulis encrasicolus (assembly GCF_034702125.1). Taxonomy (NCBI): domain Eukaryota; kingdom Metazoa; phylum Chordata; class Actinopteri; order Clupeiformes; family Engraulidae; genus Engraulis; species Engraulis encrasicolus. The sequence continues at coordinate 10,523,185 of NC_085867.1, read as the reverse complement.
TTATCTTTCTCTCTCTCTCTCTTTGTCTCTCTGTCTCTCTCTCTCTCTCTCTCGTTGCCTCTCTTTTGCAACTTTGTCTTTGTTTGGATCTGTCTATCTGTCTTTCTGTCTCCATCTCAGTCTGTCTGTCTGTCTTTCTGTCTCCATCTCCGTCTGTCTGTCTGTCTGTCTGTCTCTCTCTCTCTCTCTCTCTCTCTCTCTGTCTGTCTCTCTGTCTCTCCCTCCATCTGTCTCTCCCTTCCTCTGTTTAAACGTTCATCTTTCTCACTTTCCCGCTGCCTCCTTTTTCAGGCCCCAGAAATTGCTGAGTCTGTGGCTGTCGTCTCAGCTCTCACTCCTCTCCTCTCTTCTGCGCTCTGCTCTGCAGCTCCAGTGTCTCTCACTTGGCCCAGATTTCTGTGCGCGTGTGTGTGTGTGTGTACTGTACTGTACTCTGTGTGTGTGTGTGTGTGTGCATGCACAAGTGTGTGTGTGTGTAGTGTGCACTCACTCGGCTCGTGTTTCAGGGGCTTATTATATGAAGCGTCTGCAATCAGATTCGAATTAAAGCTGCGTCTGTGTGTGGAGCTCCAAAACCCCAGCCCCAGCCCCAGCCCCAGCCCCAGCCCCAGCCCCAGCCCCAGCTCAGCCCGAGGAGAAGGGCCCCATTTTGGGGAGAGGGGAAAGAGAGAGCAGGGTGGTGGTGGTGGTGGTGGTGATGGTGTTGGTAGTTGGGGGGGAGACAAGGCAGACCTGATGCCTGCCAAAGCCAAAGCCAGCGGCGTGCTGAGAGGCTAGCGAGAGCCGCTCCAAGATTACATTTGCATGAGGCCCACGGATGGGATTCAATTTTTCTGCCGCACTTTTTTTTCTGTGATTTTTTTTTTTTTTGGAGATGATGATGGCTTGCTCACTCTGTTGGTCTTTGCCCAATGCTGAAGGTTGGCTTGAATCTCTTTCTCTCTCTCCGTGGGCAAGATCAGGGGGGCTGCTGGTGTGATTGAGTTCCAGCCTAAGAGGTACATAAAATGGGTAGACACGAATTAAAAGGTACCCTGTTGTGAAAGCTTCACTGGTATTTTTTAATCTTCTTCTTCTTCTTCTTCTTCTTCTTCTTCTTCTTCTTCTTCTTCTTCTTCTTCTTCTTCTTCTTCTTCTTCTTCTTCTTCTTCTTCTTCTTCTGACTTACTTACTTCTCCTCCTCACACGTTTTCTCTCAGCACCTATTCATAAATGCATGAAAACTTTAACCTCTTTTATTTTTAGCGAGCGGTGCACGGGAAGGATATGATGATGATCATGATGATGATTGTGATGGCTCTGCGATTGCTTCTGGTGGACACGGTGTTGACAGTGAGTCACTGGGCCTGGAATGCAATATTCATTAGAGACGGACTACGCAACGTTGACCCGCAAGTTTTAGCCGAAGCCGCACGTGTGTGCCCGCTCGCTTGCTTGCTGGCCTTGTGGCCGACGGGAGGGGTAATTGGGCGAAATTGGTGGTAGCAGGCTGGCAGTGAAAGGAAAGGCCTTTGAAGTCAGCCCCGACATTGTGAGTTATCGGAGAGGGCCGAGGGCCGGGGGACGGACGGGTGTGGTCGTCCTGGCATTATTTTGGCAAAATTAGCAGCCGTCTGCCTGCCCAGATTCCGGGCCTGGGCCAAAGTCATCTGAACCCCCCCCACACACACACAATACATGCAATGTAATGGAGGCCTGATTCACCCCACCCCCTCCCAACTCCCTGCGACCTGGTCAACAGACCCCTTTGTCCGCCTCTGTCGACTTCCCTGTGCCTGCCTGCCTCCTGCCTTCCTGACGACTTTGTTTACAAATGCCCTGGCCTACAGACACCTCCTGTGGTAAATACGGTTAAGTGAAGACAGGCCATGGGTTGCATGTGTCAGAAACGTTTCCTTGTTAAATGTATTGCACATTAGGGGGTGATTTCCATTGTTTTCTTCCTACATGTAATGCCCTGTGTAGGACATCAGCTGTATTGTTTTGCACCCTACCCACCTAACATCCCATATCTGGATGGGATGTGGACTTGCATTGTTCTACTCCCTACATAATATCCTACAGATTGTAAGTTGCATTGTGTTGTTTCTTAGATACTGTAGTTATTTCCATATAGTGAAGGAATGCACATTTTGGATTTGTGCCCATTATGTTGCCTATGGGCAGGGAAGCCGGTGGGGTGGGGGTGTAGGTGGGGTCTGGGGGTCAGTTGTCCCCGGCTTTGCAGAATTGGGTCCACATTTCATTGACAGGGCTCTAAATTAACACCAGCCACCCTGGCAAATGCTGGTAAAAATGGATTTTGCTTGGTAGAAAAGAACGCTTATTGGCCACCTGGAGTTTTAGTGAGTGTATGTTTGACTACTAGTACTAACAACATCTATGAGCGAAAAATTGGTAGTGACGATAAAAGTTAATGTAAAGCCCTGATTGTACGTGTTGAGTAGGGGGCCTTTCAGATGACTTTGTCCTGGGCCCTGGCCAAAGCTGTCAGTGACCTCCTTGAGCATGACTCATTATGGTGCTGGTGAAACCATCTTCAAAATATCTTCAGGAAAGCCCAATTGTCTCTAATTTGCCTTACTGTCACTTACACCTCTCTCTCTCTCTCTCTCTCTCTCTCTCTCTCTTAGCCTTTCATTGTCACTCCACCTCCAATTTATAGTTTTTTCCTACCTTTCTTTTTATACTTCACACTTACGGCCAGTGCTGGTCATGGTTAAATGGCTCAGTGACAGCTGCTGGTGTGTGTTGCGTGTGTGTGTGTGTGTGTGTGTGCACTTGTGTGCGCGCTGTGTGTGTGTGTGTGTGTGTGTGTGTGTGTGTGTGTGTGTGTGTGTGTGTGTGTGTGTGTGTGTGTGTGTGTGTGTGTGTGTGTGTGTGTGTGTGTGTGTGTGTGTGTGTGTGTCATGGAGGAGGAGAGGAATGTGTCCAAGTGCATTGTCCTCTCTCACTCCCCACTCATCTTCCTCATCCAGCATTTTATTGTCAACACCCTCAGGAAGACTTACAGCATGTCTCACTGCAAGTTCAAGTTTTCGTGTTTTTTTTGTTTTCCTTCTTTCTTTCCCTATGTGAAACAGTCATTTTTTCCACTGAGGAGATTGTGAAAGTCCATCGGCATGCTCGGCTTACAAACTAACACCATCTAGTGTGTATCTAGTGTGTGTGACTGTGCTCAGTGTTGTGCCTTGGGTCTTGCCTGAAAATGTATCATGTCTAGTATGCCAATGTTCAATGGTGTTTAATGTCTTGATGTTTGTTAAGTATGCCTGTTGTAGGCTGTGACAAATCTATCTATCTATCTATCTATCTATCTATCTATCTATCTATCTATCTATCTATCTATCTATCTATCTATCTATCTATCTATCTATCTATCTATCTATCTATCTATCTATCTATCTATCTATCTGTCTGTCTGTCTGTCTATCTATCTACCAAATCCCTTTCAATTGTGCATGTAGACTGTGTATCTCAGCTTCAGACAGAGCTGGTTTTACCAGTAGAAGGACAAGGCAATTGCATAGGACCCCACCAAAACTGCCCATTGTAGTGGCCAAGAAGATCGTGGTAAATGCCAGCAACATCAATTCAAAAGGGCCCCATGTCTACGCTTCGCCTGTAGGGCCCAAATTTGTTGAACGGTGAAAACACACTGGCTTAGGAGTAAGCTCATCGCTAATCTCAGTTAATGTACCTGGGTGGATGTACCCAGTCCTTGTTTCCACTGAGGAGAGGGTGAAAGTCCTCGGCTTACAAACTAACACCAACCAAAACCCCCCTCAACTACGCATAATGCACCTCTACTTCAGAGTAAGCGAGCTTGTTTCAGGTAATGTACCTCTTCTGCAGAGTAAGTGGTAACCTTGTTTCAGGTAGTAGTGTACCCTTTCAGTGTAAGGGGGGAGCTTGTTTTTCAGGTAGACCTTGCTTGTTAGTTTATTTATTTGCAGTTGGCCAGGTGACATGGCTATTTTGGAGCCCTTAGATCCCTGTCCCGCTAGACTCCGAGGGTGAGTGAACCAACCGGCCGGCAGGGCTTCAAAGCCTCGTGTTTGCTCCGAGAGAGGCACGCAAGCGTGTGGGAACGCTGTGGTGATCGGGCTTTAATCCGACTCAATTGGCTCCAACCGGCCGACAGAACGGTCGCCCGACAGACCATCAGACCGGCCGATAGGCTGCTCAGCTGCATCTGGCCCGGGGAGACCAGGATGCCTGATGCCCTCAAAGCCACACGCCCAGACATTTACTGTACACACACACACACACAGACACAGACACAGACACACACACACACACACACACACACATGCTGTCACACAGACACACACACGGACACGCACCTATTCCCACACACACACGCACACGCTCACACATGCTTTCACACAGACACAACACACGGACACACACCTATTCCCACAAGAACACACGTACACATACTGTAGCGTCTACACATAGACACACAGTTGCGCGCATACA
>NC_085867.1:10511203-10513703 GCF_034702125.1 Engraulis encrasicolus | reverse complement strand
AGAGATAGGCTATGTCATGCCATTCCTTATGTCATCTCTTGGATCACGCCGCTTACCATTTTTCCCTGTTTAATTAAGCAAGAATTCCTGATTTTTCCAACCATGAAATCCCACCACAGGAAAACACACAATGTGCTTCTGTATATTTTCTCCTGCTGCTTTTGGCCTCAGCTGCTAATCCCTGTCCCCGGCCGTGCTGAATGTGCGTGGGTAGCAGTGGATGCATGCATGGTCGAATGGTTGGCCAGAGGAGCTGAGCCTACTCAGTCCATCAACAGTAGGCAGCACGATGCAATGCGGTGCGGTGTGGAACAGTGCCGTCAGGGCCACCGATGGCTTTGGCCAGAGTCAGACCCCAGGGCAAAGTCATCTGAAAGGGCTCTCCAGCTAATAATACATTCAATGTAATGAGGACCCAATTCTGAGCCCCCTCTCTCCCTTGGGCCCTGGACAATGGACTCCTTTGCTACCACCACACCAACCCCCCACCCCCATTGGTCGGCTTCCCCACTGAACTCTTTGGCCTGCCCCAGGACATGGTCATCTGAAAGGGTTCTCCACCAAAGACATACAATGTTTTTAGGACCCAATTCTAGTACCCACTATCTCCCTAGGCCCTAGACAACTGACCCCTCCTGTTATCTTCCCGGAGTGCAGTGAAGAGTGGTGTGGTGTGGTCAGAGACGGTCTATTATGGAATTAAAAGAATCTTTCGTGTGGTGTGGAGCGTTGTGGTGTGGAGCGGAGCACTGCGGTGTGGTGTGGTGTGGTGCAGGGTGGTGTGGAGTGGTGCGGTGCCCCTGGCTGGATGGCTGGATGGCTGGATGGCTGGATGGCTCTGCTGGATGGGCTCTTACTGGGCCCTGGACAATCGGCCCCTATTGTCCCCCTCCTGTTATCTTCCCTGAGTGCAGCGAAGACTGGTGTGGTGTGGAGCGTTGTGGTGTGGTATGGGGTGGAGTGGTGTGGTCTGGTGCCCCTGGCTGGATGTGTGTGTGTGTGTGTGTGTGTGTGTGTGTGTGTGTGTGTGTGTGTGTGTGTGTGTGTGTGTGTGTGTGTGTGTGTATGTGTGTGTGTGTCTGTGTGTGTGTGTGTGTGTCTGTGTGTGTGTGTGTGTGTGTGTGTGTGTGTGTGTGTGTGTGTGTGTGTGTGTGTGTACATTTGTACTCGTGATGTGGTGTGGTGTGGGATGGAGCGGTGCGGTGCGGTGCCCCTGGATGGATGGCTGCATGGCTTCGTAGCTCTGTGAAGACCGGTGTGGTGTGGAGCATTGTGGTGTGGAGTGGTCCGGTGCGGTGCCCCTGGCTGGATGGCTGGTTGGCTACATAGCTTGGCTGGATGGATGGATGGCTAGCTCTGGATGGGCTCGGTCGGCATCTGGTGGACGGGGGGCCCCAAACCCTCGTGGCCAGCGGCCCATAGCTGCAATCACAAGGCACACATGTTAGTTAGGTCAACAACGGAGTTTGTGCGCAGCAGCAGCCTATGCTGCTGAGTCATCACTTTGGTATATGGCTGGCAGCGCTGTGCGCTCATATGCACGCACACACACACACACACACACACACACACACACACACACACACACACACACACACACACACACACACACACACACACACACACACTCACACACACTCACACACACTAGGAGTTATGCACAAGCATTCTGTTTATCCCTGGCACACTCTCTGGCATGTGGCACATCCATATGCATAAATAAACACACACGCACACACACACACACGCGCGCATGCACGTGCACGTGCACGCGCGCGCGCACACACACACACACACACACACACACACACACACACACACACACACACACACACACACACACACACACACACACACACACACACAGGTCAAACACACTCCCAGGTCGACAGAGATATGCACACACATAACTCATCCAACACTCAAACTGCCTCTCTGTCTCTGTCTCTGTCTCTGTCTCTCTCTGTCTCTCTCTGTCTCTCTCTCTCTCTCTCGCTCTCGCTCTCGCTCTCGCTCTCGCTCTCGCTCTCGCTCTCGCTCTCGCTCTCGCTCTCTCTCTCGCTCTCTCTCGCTCTCCACACAAAGTCAGTCCTCAGCTGGTCAGGGCCCCTCAGTCAGACCATTGTCCTTGAGTTGCATCAGTCCACTTGGCAAGACGAGGAAAAACAGAAGGAGGCCATCAGTCAAGCTGCAACCTCAGCTCTCGTTCCCTCTCTTTTTCTTTTCCTTTTTCTTTTTCTGTTCCTTTTTCTGTTTCTCTCTCCATTTTTGGTGCTTTAGAGGGCCCTGTGCTAGTCAGACTCAGACCATTGTACAGTATGTAGAAGTACTATGTCTCTATGTCTGTGTCAGTCTGGTTTTGACTACCTGTGTGCGTGTGCGTGTGTGTGTGTGTGTGCGTGCGTTTGTGCATGTGTGTGCGTGTGTGTTTGTGCATGCATGTGTCTGTTTTGTTAGACTACTTGTGCGTGTGTCTCTGACTCTTTTTATGTCAGTTAGC
>NC_085867.1:10491203-10496203 GCF_034702125.1 Engraulis encrasicolus | reverse complement strand
CGACAAGGGGAGGAAAGGGGTCACTTGTCCCGGGCCCAGAGAAAGAGGGGGCCCAGAATTGGATCCTCATTGCATTGTATGTATTTGGTTTGGGGCCCTTTCATATGTCTTTGTCCGGGCCCAGCCAAACATGTCAGCGGCCCTGATTGGCAGAGTGATCTGCATGCCCAAGCTGGACTTTGTTTTGTGTTCTTGGAACAGGTTCTGTTTCATTCTGTTCTCTTCTGTTCTGTTCTATTCCGTTCCGTTCCATACCCCTCTCTCACGCACGCCCTTGCACATCATTCCTTCAGCTTCCTGTCTGTGAAGTGTGATAAGGCAGGATGGAGGGAGTCGGGTTGTCGGAGAAAAAAAAAAGGTCACGGTCATCTCACAGTAGCTGACCCCATGCCCAACACAACAGCAACGTAAGTGACTTTCAAAACCAGCGAGCAAGCAGGAATGGACAGAGGAGAGATTCTTGGGACTAGATAGCCTGGCCGTTGCTCCAAGGTTATATACACTGAGCTTGGTCTGGTCAAGATTGCATAGACAGAAAGCTTTAAGAGGTGGCTATTGGAAAATGCCTTTGCAATTCTATTGGAAGGGGGCTTCAGTACAGAACACTGATTCAGACAATGAGCGTTCTTAAAGAGGTAGAGTAGTAGTAGTAGTAGTAGTAGTAGTAGTAGTAGTAGTAGTAGTAGTAGTAGTTTTATTGTTCCCCGTGGGGGACATTTCTTCTAGTGACAGACATGTAAGACATGAAAACAAACACAATACAAGCAAATTCCCAAAGAACATTTACCGCCCAAACAACACATTCTCCCGTTACATAAACAAGACATTGGACAAGTCCCAGTTTACAACTAGGAGGTGCGATTGTGTCCAGATAAGGGCAGATTTGATCACGTGGCAGCGCTGATCCCGATTTCATGGGCAAAGGCATGGGCGAGAGTTGACAGGTTGGCTGGCCAGGTTGACCTGAATGAAGCTTAGGTCTGTGCAGTGTCACTGGCAGCATGGGTCGGGTTGCTCCCTTTTGTTTAGAATAGTGTCTGCCGACGAGCTGACTTTCATTTCTGATTTGGCTTGTGACACAAGCTCAGGTCTGATCCTCCTGCAGCTGACCGCCCCTGTAGAGGGTCTAAAGCAGTGGTTACATTACATTCTTACATTACAATGCACTTAGCTGACGCTTTCATTTATTCAAAGCGACTGACAGCTATTATTTTTCAGGGTATTGGTTACAGTCACTGGAGCAATGTGGGGTTAGGTGCCTTGCTCAAGGGCACTTCAGCCATGGATGGAGATGTAGGGAGAGGTCAGGGGGGATTCGAACCTGCAATCCCTAGATTGAAAGACCAACTCTCTAACCACTAGGCCATGGCTGGTTCTCAACCTTTTTTGAATAAACGCCCCCTTGACATTATCATAACTCTCCCAACGCCCCCTTTCATTCATCAGAAGCCTGCCAACGGCCTCCATAATATAATAGACTAATGCCCCCCTATGGGAACTAAGCCTCGCCCCCACTCAGCTGTATCCTTCTCAATGCCCCCCCTAGGGCTTCCCAACGCCCCCTGGGCGGCTGTCGCGCCCCCGTGGAGAAACACTAGTCTAAAGTGTTAAGGGCCGATTCACCCTTTGACCCAGAGGAACACTACTGATGATGCGTACCCGTTAATTCAACTCCCCTTCATACTCGTGAATCCAACACGCCTTCGACTCCACCATCCACCATTCACCTACCAAGTCCATCAAGCGTATATGCTCGCACAAGTCCACCATCCACCATTCACCTACCAAGTCCATCAAGCGTATATGCTCGCACAACAATATCAACACCTCATTTTCTGTTTTTTGGAATTCAACCACTGTGCCAGGGAACGCTAGTGTGCCGTGAGAGATCTTCTGGTGTGCCGCGGAAAAATTATACCAGTAGAATGACTGTACATTGTTAATATATTGGCAATAGGGTTTTATTTTGAGTTAGCATTTACAATTGGTGGTGTGCCTTGGCATTTTGTCCTCAAAAAAGGTGTGCCTTGGCTCAAAAAAGGATGAAAACCACTGGTTTAGAACATGCCATGGGCTAAACGCACATGGTTTGTATGTGGTCGGAGGAGGCCTGCTTCCTAAGGGCAAGTGGGATTATATGAGGTCAGTACTAGCTGGGCCCATGGCCTTACAGCATGGGGTAAAAAAACACACGTTGGGTTCATCAAGCCCTCATACTTCCATACTTTTTTGTACAGAGTTTATGAAATCAAAAGGGGGTGTTTACACACGCACACAGACACACACACACAGACACAGACACACACACACACACACACACACACACACACACACACACACACACACACACACACACACACACACACACACACACACACACACACACACACACACACACACACACACACACACACACACACACACACACACACACACACACACACACACACAGATTATATTATATGAGGTCACTGAAGATTGGCTCCGTCTGTTGGGGACACCAGGCAGGCAGATTGAGTATTAGGTTGGAGATGGAGAGGCTGGCATTGAGTACAGTAGATGAACTGGAGAGAAGATTGGAGGCTGGCCCTTTGCTTTGGGGGCTAGATGGGTTACTGGAGGTTGCATGATTTGATTTGAAGGACTGGCTGGTCTTCAAGGACATGGTTGTGCAGATGGAGACTTCATAAGGCAGGCACACAGGCTGTCTCTCTTGTCAGGGCACAGCAGCGCAGATTGATCATCTGTGGCCGTCTTGAGTCTGTGATTCTGGACTCTTGAGGCTTGGCCAGGTCAAAGTAATGCCAGACGACCAGCTAGTCTCCTGATTGCCTGGTGGCTATTTGTGGACTATTTGGAGAGGTAGAGTGAGTGCTAGCTTACATGTTTGACTCACAGTTTGAGCCGCCCCTACTCCTCAGCCACCTCTTTTTCTTTTTTCTTTTTTTTTGAGGGGGGAGGTTGGGAAAAGCAGGAGAGGAATGCCTCCTTCGACCAAAGTCATAAATTTCACGAATAATTTCATCTCGCTCTCTTAATACGAGTCCAGGATTCTCTTTCGCTGCACATCTGGTAGACATATGCGATACAGTTTTTGGGACGTTCTGCTTTTTTTCCCCTTTCTCTTTTGGGAAAGATTGGGGTTGTGTGGGGGAGGGGAGGGGAGGGGAGTGGAGGGCTGGGAAAGTCAAGTCAAACCCCAAAAGCCTTGCTTGGGTTAGTTGTTCCATTGTGTCATGTGCAGCCGTGTGTACTGAGCTGAATTATAGTCCTAGGGTTTGAAATGGCCCTTGGTGTGTAAACTTGTTATCTTGATTGTACAAAGGGAAAGGCAGTCGTCCAGACTCGCTCTTGCGAGATTACCTAGCTAGTTACATAGGGGGAGGGGCGGCGCTGCTGCCCGTGTTGAAGTGCCAACGCTTCTATTTTTCCAGCACTCCACTGCAGTGTGCCATGTGTAAGGTGTTAAAGCGTTTCAAGCGAGGACCATCTGGTTTACGGGGACGAAAAACACAGGTCCTTACAAGGTGAGGACCCACAGGTGCCCTGAGCGAGTGGCTGAAGGGAGTGTAAAATGCTCCCCTCGCTTCCAAGTCTTTTTTTGTCCCTTCTTTTTTATTTGAGTTTTCTATTTTTGTCTCATACAGTACATTACAATTCTGTTATGCCATACAATATATACGATGTCGTACAATAAACAAATTGTGCAGCTGGATAAAGTAGGCAGGCAGACCGGCAGGAAGGCAGACAGGCAGGCAGGCAGACAGACAGTCAGGCACGCAGAAAGGCAGTAAGGCAGACGGAAAGACTGGCAGACAGTAAGGCAAGCAGGCAGGCATGCAGATAGGCCGTATGACAGGCAGGTAGACAGGCAGGTAGACAGGCAGGTAGACACACAGACAGGCAGGCAGGCAGACAGTAAGGCAGGGAGGCAGGCAGACCGTATAGCAGACAGACAGACAGGCAGGCAGACAGGCCGTATAGCAGGCATGCAAGCAAACTGGCAGATAAAGTAGACAGGCAGGCAGGCAGATGGTAAGGTAAGGAGGGAGGAAGGCATGCAGACAGACCCTATGACAGGCAGGCAAGCAAACAGGCCGACAGACAGTAAGCCAAGCAAACAGGCCGTATTGCAGGCAGGCAGACAAACAGGCAGGCAGTCACAGCAGACGTGGTGCAGCTGCAGCTGGCTGGCCTTTGTGGTTTCAGGGAAAGCAGGCCGCCGTGTTGGCCTGAGGTCTTGCGGTGGGGGCCCCTGTGCAGTGCGGTGTTGTGGTACGTGTGTGGTGTACTGTATATGCCGGCAGGGTGTGGGAGGGGAGTCTCGTGTGTGTGTGTGTGTGTGTGTGTGTGTGTGTGTGTGTGTGTGTGTGTGTGTGTGTGTGTGTGTGTGTGGTGTGTGTGTGTGTGTGTGTGTGTGTGTGTGCGTGCGTGCGTGCGTGCGTGCGTGCGTGCGTGCGTGCGTGCGTGCGTGCGTGCGTGCGTGCGTGCGTGCGTGCGTGCGTGTGTGTGTGTGTGTGTGTGTGTACAGTATGTGTGGACTGCAGGAAACTTGTGTGTGTGTACGTGTGTGTTTGTGCACGCGCTTATGCGCTATTTATACACTTCCAGATTGTAGGCTCATGAAAGGAGCTGGGGGTTGGGAAGGTGGGAGCAGAGGCCTAGTGTTGGTAAAGGGATTTACACCAATGGAAATACTTCATGTGTGTAGGAGGCCAGGTGGTCGATGAAGGTAAGAACTGTGTGTGCGTGTGCGTGTTAATGTGCTTGTGTGGGCATATATTTCGGCAAGCATATGGGTGTGTGTTTGGGTGGGGGATGATAAGACTGATAGATTTCAGGGAGAGAGAGAGAGAGAGAGAGAGAGAGAGAGAGAGAGAGAGAGAGAGAGAGAGAGAGCGAGAGAGAGAGAGAGAGAGATCTGACAAGGATCTCACTCAGAAGAGACAGAGATTGCTTTTGACCTCGATGCTGAGAACCGAAGAACTGATAGTATTCAC
>NC_085867.1:10483703-10488703 GCF_034702125.1 Engraulis encrasicolus | reverse complement strand
GCATTTGTGTGCGTGTCTGCCCTCTACCCAGGATCCACTCCGGCCCATACATGGAACAGTTCATCAGGTCCCACGTCACTACTTTCACCCTCGTTGGCTTTTATGGTGTTTACTCTCTCTGTCCCACCCCACTTCCTCCCAGGGTCTGGGTGTGTATTCTGTGTTGTCATGATGCATGTCACATCAAACTCTGGGCTAAGCGCGGGTTGGCCCGCGGAAGCAGGTTTTGTACAGTTTTATTGGGGATGGATAATTGGGATACTTGTCTGCATCCTTACAAATCTGTATCCTGTGTGGCTTTGACCTTAATGTCAATAGTCAATACCTGCCAGTGTCCATGGTCAATAGTTGTCTGGATAATACCCTAAAGCATTCAGCTGATTATGATTCGTAGCCTGTCAGTACAGAAGGGGTCGCTGGCGTGTCTTTTCACTTTGCTGAAAATACTCAACTACATCTTAACAACATTGCTATGACATTACAGAGAGCCTTAAGTAACAGATTAAAGATGGCCTCTCAACGTCATTTGATTAATATTGCTGTGTTCCCCATTGTTATTGAATGTGTTACGCGTTGGTCCTGTTTTTAAAAACGTTCTGGTTGCTTTGTTTCAAGCCGTTTTTGCAAGCCAGCAATGTGGCTTGTGGAGAAACGAGAGGGTGTTCCGTGTTTCTTTTGGAAATGCGTCTCTGATTGGCTCACTCTTCCTGCTCTCGTGGAAATGCGTCTCTGATTGGCTCAGTCCTCCTGTTCTTGGATAGAATGTAATGGGAAACAGAGTCGCCACTTCTCCGGGTGGTACTGCACTATAGGGGCGCCAACGGAGGCGTGCATGCTCCATTCAGGGCTGTGCTCTTTCGACAGCGACCCCTAGGCGAGCTGCAGGCACGGAGCAACCAGAGTGGGCTTGCTGTATGGATGAGGCTTTGTGCTGTGTGTGTACCTGAGAGTAGCAACCAGCTGATAGCTAAGCTAAGCTAGATTTCGGGCCACCAGACGTTGCTTGTATTGAAAACAAGCAGAAAAAAAATACTCGACATGTTTTTAGAAAAATGGGTCGACATACACCTTTGTGGGCAACGCCTTCTTTCGACGTGACAAAACACAGAAAGGCTTTCGTGATTCGCTCGTTTCTCTGCATTATTTATGTAAATTGGGAAACACCGGGAAACACAGCCAGGCGAGGTGACGCACCGCTATGAGAGCCTTGCAAGTGAGTTTAACTTGGGGTGACCGTCCGATCTTCAAAAGGAGTGAGTAAAACTGTGTTTTATCGGAAGTTGGCCTTTAAGGCATGGCCATTACCATTTTGGTGACCGTAAGGTTAAAACATAGGCTCTGCACTAAGGGGTTAATGTCAGTAGTCAATACCTGTCAGTGTCAATGGTCAATTAGCTGTCTGGATAGTACCCTAAACATTCTCCCGATTGTGAGTATTAAATGCATGGGTGCAGACAGTTTTCTTTACAGGTCTGCAGAGTTTGGAACGTTTGGAATGGTTTAATATCTGAGTTGGATGGGTCCCCAAACCAAGGTTTTAGACTTAATTATTGATTTTTTTTTAAAGTGCAGGTCTGTTTGAAGACTCAATTGGAAAATGGTCTGTAGACATAATTGCAGGTAGAGTCTGCAGGCTTGTAGAGATGATGATGATGGATGGATGGATGGATGAATTCTCAAAGCAAATCTTAACACTTGATTGTGGAATGGATTCTGAAGCCAAGAGCGGAGCTATACAGGAGGGGCGAGCAGGGCATTTTGTTCCTGGGCCCAGGGTCCTCCTGTATTGGTGGTGGGGGTCCTATTGGCTGGCCCTATCAGTGTTTTGCCCTGGGGCCCTGTGTACAATTGTTCCACCTCTGTCTGTAGCGCAGGTTTGTAAATGTTGTTGTAGGAGCCTTAATTTAAGGCAGGCTTACAGAGTCCGTGATGTATTCTAAATCTACTCCTAAATCTAAACCTTCTCTGTTGACTTAATTGTGGGTCAGGAATTGGGTGCATGCAAATCTTTACTGTAGACCTGATTGTGTATCTTGATGGATTCTTAAGTACAGGTCTTTATTATTATTAACTTATTTGTAGTAGGAGTCAGGTTTGCAAAGTTGATGGTAAATGGTAAATGGTAAATGGTAAATTCTTAATTTTTTTTCTGTGGTTTTTATTTTTTCCCTCCCTACCTGTTTTATATGTGTCTTGAAATATCCATGTGGGCATTATGTGTATTTATCTAAGCAACTTGACACCTTAATTTCCACCCAGGAATCAAGAAAGTTACTCTACTCTCTATTCCTCTCTAAAATATATCAATCTGTAGACTAGAACTGTTGATGGGTTCCTCGGGCAGGTGAGTAGAGCTCTAGACTTGATGGTGGATCAGGGGTCCTTACAGCAGGGCTGTTGAGCTTGACATTGATGAATGAGCCTCGGAGGTTCTGGCCGCTGGTTTGTGAATTCTCGTTCGCCCGTGCCCAGATGACTCCTGTGTTTTGGAATGTTCTTTTTCTTTTGTTTCACTCAGAGTCTCTCTCTTTCTTTCTCTCTTTCTCTCTCTCTCTCGTTCCAATTGAAATATTAAATCTTATCTGTCCTGCTGCTGTCAGGTGTGTAGATGAGAGAGAGAGAAAGAGAGAGAGACAGAGAGACAGAGAGAGACAGAGAGAGAGAATCAACTCCAGCTGAGATTAATCTTCAACTCTTTTCCCCTAAAAGTGATTGGAAATGCTTCAGCCGTATTTTCCAACCACATTTCCCTCACTCTCATATAACCGTTTCTCTTTGTGTGGAAATGTGTTAACTAAAACTAATGAAGCTCATTGTGGATGCTCATATTCAAGTTAAGCGTGTGACTTCAACAGAGCCGTGCAATCCCATGATGCATCAGCTTGGGCTTTGGGGCTTTACGGGTGGCCGCTCCAAGTACGCGGTTTATTCACTGACCCAGATAAGTCGAGGCAAATTATGTGGTAAACCTCCTAATAGCAGAGGTCCATGGTTTTGTTTAAGTTTGGGGGAAACGGCCATGAGGCCCCCTCTGTTAGTAGGTTTACCGCTTGCATTATTAAGGCTAGCATACCAAGCGAAATGACTTGACCGGCTTTTTTGGAGAATGCCTTTAATGAATTTTGCTCATACCGTTGTTAAGCTTATGTACTTTTATTTTGCAATGTGTGTTTGTGAGTTTCCTGTTGTCCATTTTTGCAAACAGTGAACCACTTGAATCCTGTTAATGCCAACTGAAGATGGTTCCTTATTATAATGATAAGTTGATAATAATAATAATGTTATATCATGTGAAATTTTTGTCGAAGTCGCGTCCTACTTAGTGGTGAGAAGTAGTGCTCATGTGTGCCGTGTAGGCCCCACAGCCTGTTGACTCTCCCACACCGCACCGCATATCTTCTGCTCCTCTGCTCTGTGGACATGTGGACATGGCAAGATAGCGCAGTGTTTGCTCTGATAGAAAAGCACTTAGCGTTTCCCCTCACCTGCAATAAAAAGTGCGTCTCGGTGTGTGTCTGCCACTATAAAGTAAGCATCACCTAGGCTGGCTATGGGCATATTCTGTGTACACACGGTCCGCATGAAATACCTTGTCCTCGTCCCATCAGGCTTGCTATCTCTTCGTTGCTGAGTAGCAGCATGTAGGATGGAAGACCTGTGACGATAGAATCCTGCAGTTATGGATGGATGTGTGTGTGTGTGTGTGTGTGTGTGTGTGAGTGTGCGTGTGCGTTTGTGTTTGTGTGTGCGTGCGTGTGTGTGTGTGTGTGTGTGTGTGTGTGTGTGTGTGTGTGTGTGTGTGTGTGTGTGTGTGAGTGTGCGTGTGCGTTTGTGTTTGTGTGTGCGTGCGTGTGTGATCAGTGGTCACTCATGCGTATGTGCATTTTAGTATACAAACAACAATAGTTGCGAGTTGTGA
This sequence comes from Engraulis encrasicolus, assembly GCF_034702125.1. Classification (NCBI taxonomy): domain Eukaryota; kingdom Metazoa; phylum Chordata; class Actinopteri; order Clupeiformes; family Engraulidae; genus Engraulis; species Engraulis encrasicolus. Next base: position 10,484,784 of record NC_085867.1, on the reverse strand, counting down.
AGTGAAATGTCGTCATCAGGTCCTGATGAAAATGTCACAATCGATTCCACTGCATATGCACTGTACACAGCATGTTGTTTGTTTGCGTAGTGTACACACCTTTTAGTGAAGGTGACACTGCTGGAGTCTTGACAGTGTTGCCAGATTGGGCTGCTTGGGATGGCCGTCTGCGGGTAAAAACGGGAAAATCCGGCCATTTGGCGTTTTTTTTCTGGTTTTATGCCCATACAAATCAATGCAATTTGCTGAAATTGGGCGGAATTTAGAGCCTCTTGGCGGTTTTTGAGCACCTTTTGGGCAGGATTTGATCAGGCACATCTGGCAACACTGAGTCCTGAAGACACCACATTGGCTCTTCAGTTCCACCTAATTTAAACACGAGAAGATCTGAAGAAGTGGTCAGTAGTGTTTTACTGCACCGCTGCTCCTAAATGCTGGATCTCACTGACACTGACGGATCCTGTGTTGTTCTTCTCTTCTCTTCTCTTCTCTTCTCTTCTCTTCTCTTCTCTTCTCTTCTCTTCTCTTCTCTTCTCTTCTCTTCTCTTCTCTTCTCTTCTCTTCTCTTCTCTTCTCTTCTCTTCTCTTCTCTTCTCTACTCTACTCTACTCTACTCTTCTCCTCTCTTCTCTTCTCTTCTCTTCTCTTCTCTTCTCTTCTCTTCTCTTCTCTTCTCTTCTCTTCTCTTCTTCCTCTCTCTCTTTCCCCCTCTTCTCTTCTCTTCTCCTCTCCTCTCCTCTCCTCTGCTCTCCTCCCCTCTCCTCTCCTCTCCTCACCTCTCCCCTCTCCTGTCCTCTCCTGTTCTCTCCTCTCCTCACCTATCCTCATCTCCTATCCAGATGCCTGGACCAGTGTCATGCCCTGGCCGTCTAATAGTCATTGGGATCCTCTCACTGCTCGTTGTCCACCTCAGCTCAGCGGCATGGAGCAATGAAGGTGAGTTAAGAATCAAAATTCATTATGTCACAATTCAAAGTAGTTTATTAAAAATATAAATGTATTTATTTATTATTATTTTATTTTGATTTATTTACGTATCTTTTTTATTGTAACATTGTACGTTGTACATGATATTATACAG
>NC_085867.1:10468703-10471203 GCF_034702125.1 Engraulis encrasicolus | reverse complement strand
AACATGTTTTAGGAAGCGTGTTGAAATGAAATACTGATTTCATTGGCGACATCAGTGCAACCGGGATATCCACATTCTTGAAATGAATACAAAACAGGCAAATTCTCTTTATGTTTTCACTGTGTGGTAACAGGCTCTTATGTCGAGAAAGGAACAATGCCAAATTGTGGATTTGATGGCAGTACCCGCTTTGGCCACTATGCTACAAGTATAACATTTAACTGTAGGGCCAGGCCACTCTATCTTATTTGAACAGACACTATTAATCTAAGGGGGCTTTTCCACAGAGCCAACTATCAGCTTCCGACATCTGCTTCTACCCACCATATGACCTCTCTCTCTCTCTCTCTCTCTCTCTCTCTCTCTCTCTCTGTCCCTCGCTCTCTCTCTGTCTTTCTCTTCGTTAATCTCTTTCTCTCTCTCTCTCTCTCTCTCTCTCTCTCTCTCTCTCTCTCTCTCTCTCTCTCTCTCTCTCTCTCTCTCTCTCTCTCTTTCTGTCTGTCTGTCTTTATCTCTCTCTCTCTCTCTCTCTCTCTCTCTCTCTCTCTCTCTTTTTCTGACCCTCTCTCTCTCTCTCTCTCTCTCTCTCTCTCTCTCTCTCTGTTCGTTCATCTCTCTCTCTCTCTCTCTCTCTCTCTCTCTCTCTCTCTCTCTCTCTCATTCTGCTTCCCCCCTATTTTGCTGTCTTTTTTCCGTCTGTCTCTGTGTCTATATATTTGGCTTTGTCACCTTCTCTCTGCTGCATGCCCTCCTCTTCTCTGTCTCTTTTCCCGGTCATGAACATGAGTTACGACCATCACTGACTCTCCTCTCCTGCCTCATGTCCTATTCTGCGCCTGTCTTCCTGTCCGTTTCACCCCGCACTAGGTCAGACATCTTATCTCTTGCTTTTGTCAAACTTTGCAGACTCCCAAAGGTCAGCTGTGGGTCAGTGTGTGTGTGTGTGTGTGTGTGTGTGTGTGTGTGTGTGTGTGTGTGTGTGTGTGTGTGTGTGTGTGTGTGCGTGCGTGCGTGCGTGCGTGCGTGCGTGCGTGCGTGCGTGCGTGCGTGCGTGCGTGCGTGCGTGCGTGCGTGCGTGCGTGCGTGCGTGTGTGCGTGTGTGCGTGCGTGCGTGCGTACGTGCGTGCATGTGTGTGCCTGTGTCTGTGTGTGTGTGCATGAGTGCGTGCCATGCGTTCATGAGTGCATGTATGTCTAAGTGTTAACATATGTATCATTTATTTTTTCCCAGAACAGGATGCTGTTGGTACATAACGGTTCCTCTGCTCAGCATGTCTCTCTGTGTTTATCTCGCTCACTGTTCCTCTCCTCATCTGTCTGTGACCAGGCTATGCCATACTTACGGTAGGGACACATACACGCCAATTTGCGAACTTTGCCATTCATTCCTATGAGAGAGGCGAAGGCAAGCGATGTCAAGCGAAAGCAAGCGAACAGGGGTGAAGCGAAGCGAAATTATTCAAGAAAGTTTAATGTTATGCAAATGAGGAGCGAATTCGCCTGCCGCGGCCCAATCAAATCAACAACATAACTGTTCCATTCCATTTGATTCGCCGCGACGACCTGATGACGGTTGGATTTCGCCTCTCTTCGCTTCGCTTGCTTCGCCTCCTATGTGTCCCTACCGTTACAGGCCTACAGTCTTATCGGCAGCCACTGTGTCGCAACCCCACAGGCACTCTGTTCTGTCTGGAACTCAGGCCTCTAATGTGCCATAGCTACACACTCAATGGGCATTCATTGGAACCAGAAATCTTCTCTATGTTGTATCTGTACCTGGAAAAATCTGGATGAAAAAAAAACTGCACTCATGCGTCATCGTAATCAGTGATCTGATTGGTAGGAGCCCTGTCCTGTATTGTACATTTGAGGCATTTGGTACCCATTGATTCCGCCTCTGACAACGTACAATGATCTACAAGATGTAAACGTTGCATTGCACTGCCCCTATATATTTTCAATGAGAAGCGATTTCACTCCCCCACACTATGTTGGGTATCCGAGGCAATGCGATTGGCCCTAGCGGCGCGTCCAAACGTTTGAAGTTTGGTGCGAAGTTTGGTGCGAAGTTTGCATAGTGTGCTGGTGGATCACTACTGTTACTATCTCTGGAGGGTTGCCAGACCAGGCTCTTTCTGTGAGGCATTTCAGATGCCGTTTGAATTCCAGGCAACGCAATGTAGGGTCCTGACCTCATGGTTAAAAAATGCTGGGTTAGGTCAACCCCAAAGACCTTTGTGAGCATTGTGGCCATTTTCAACTTGTGGTTGTTGCCTACACAGCTTTGACTTGTCAGCAGGGCTGCCAACGCCTTCTTTCTGGGCCCAGGACAAAGTAATCTGAAAGGGCCCCAAACCCAATACATACAATGTAATGGGGACCCAATTCTCGGCCCTCTATCTTCCTGGGCCCGGGACAACATACCCCTTTATCCCCCCCTTGTTGGCAGGCCTGTTTGTCAGTACCGGAAGACATGCATTTTCGTGTTCAGCCCTCTCCA
>NC_085867.1:10366203-10463703 GCF_034702125.1 Engraulis encrasicolus | reverse complement strand
ACAGATCTGTGCTCAACAATGCGTGACAAATGATCCCCCTTTATTATCGTACACTTTTTGTGATATGTTTAACAGACAAATGTAGAATCAGAGTTACATTTCAGTCACAAAAAATTACACACCACTACTCTTATTTAAAGTGACTTCTCCTTCCCAATGACGAGATTTCTATTCCCAGTGCTCAAGATCATTTCCATTTCCACTGCTAATTGCCGGTTTTATTTCCTCATTTATCATTTTTACTCCCTCTAATTATGCTATTCCCACCCCATTCTACAGTTAAGATCCAAATCCTAACCACCAAACCAACCCCTAACTTGTAACATGGAAAACATAGCAACATGTGTCATGACGTGTGTGAATAAGGTTAAAATTGGCGTCAAGTTACCGCACACTTTTTGCTCGTTTATTAAGTTCGCTCTGAATAAACGAGCAAAAAGTCAAATAAGTGTGCGGTAAACTTCTTTCCTTGAAGTATTGAACACTCCCGCCTTTACCAGCACCAAGAAGCTGTGCATGGATCTGTGAACTGTTAAAATTGGCATATTATTAAAGGTATATTCTTATGATAGCATAGTTGGTTAAGAGGGATTCTAATTTCATTGGATAAGTGAAACGATACATTATTAAAGGCATATTATTAAAGGTATATTCTTATGATGGCATAGTTGGTTAAGAGGGATTATAATGTCATTGGATAAGTGAAACGATACTTTCCTATGTTGTTCATCAGAGCCTGAGTCCACTGCGGAGCCCACCACGATCCCGTTCATCCCGGAGGACATTACAGTTCCCATGCGGCCCAGCAAAGAAGCCACTCCAGGTACACTAGATTTGTTATCATGAAACTTTTTCTTTATCATGTTTGTTTGTTTGTCTGTAAGTTTGGCTGTATTATTTTGTTTTGTTGGAGTTTGCACTATGTTTAACCCTGTTAATAGATTCTGGCTAATTTGAATTTCAATTGCAGTAGGCCTATTATATTTAATTCACATCTCACGTTGATTTGTTTTAGAGTTGATTCAGCATGTTGTTGGGTTTTTTTTTACCTTTGATTATTGTTTTGGCAGTTCATGTCAAAACACATTGATGTTTTGACAACTTATGCCATAACACACACTGTCTTACACATCCACAGACACAGACAGACACACAGGCATAGGTGTGCGCGCACGCACAAGCACACACACACACACACACACACACACACACACACACACACACACACACACACACACACACACACACACACACACACACACACACACACACACACACACACACACACACACACACACACACACACACACACACACAGTACGCCTGCTGTTTGCACCCCCTGGACTAGATGAGTTTGTGGGCTTGTCAGAGAAGGGAATGCTTGTCTGGCTGACATGGTTCATGTGCGCGCCGCGATGGGAACAGCTTGACTGGCTCTGCCTTAATTAGCTAACCATTACCAGACACTTGGCCACTATCAAAGGGACTCGGAGCAGAACGCCATTGTGTTGTGCAGTGCTCAGACAGACTCAGACACTTGGCTACTATCAAAGAGATCTTCGGAGAAAGACCAGTGTTGTGCGCACTACTATTTAAGTGTAGCGCACACACACGCACACACGCACACACACACACACACGCACACACACACACACACACACACACACACACACACACACACACACACACACACACACACACACACACACACACACACACACACACACACACTGTGCTTACATTACGTTCATGCCGAAGACCAACCCTGTTCTTGCTCTCGCTTTTGTCTGTCTCTGTGTCATTCTACTTTACTTTTCAACTCTTTTCTCTCTCTCTCTCTCTTTCTCTTTCTCTTTCTCTCTCTCTCTCTCTCTCTCTCTCTCTCTCCCTCTCTCGCTCTGTCTTTTTCCATCTACCAATGGACCGCTCTTTTTGACTGTCTCCAATCAGGGTGAAGGCTGTCATTATCACTACATGTCACAGGCTCCTCTGTTACTGCTTAAGCATCCCCAGAGCTAAGCAGCTGTAATGAATTGGAACAGGGGGAATGAGACGAGAGAGAGAGAGAGAGAGAGAGAGAGAGAGCGAGAGAGAGAGAGAGAGAGCGAGAGAGAGAGAGAGAGAGAGAGAGAGAGAGAGAGAGAGAGAGAGAGAGAGAGAGAGAGAGCGAGAGCGAGAGAGAGAGAGACTGACTGACTGACAGCTAACTACAGCGTTACATGAGTGACTAAATAAGTTCTCTGAGTGATTTAGAGACACAGAGACACAGACAGACAGAGAGACAGCAAAATGGGACTGAGAAAGTAACATAGAGAAAGGTAGATACAGTACCGATGGAGAGATGGAATAAAAGAGGGAAAAGAGAGGGGAGAGGGGAGTTTGTGTGTGTTAAGTCAAACTGGGTTTGTATGTGTGTGAGTGGGAAAGTGAGTGGGAAAGTGGTAACGTCTGGATTGGCTCCCTTATTCCAAGTTGATAGTGTGCTCCGAAATCAGTTTTAATTGGCAGCTGACTGGAGGTAAATGGTGTCTCCCCAGAGACTGAGCAATTTAAACTAGAGAGGGGCAGAGATCCTTTCACTGTTATTTAGCCTGCAGGATCATCAGGGCCTGCATTTATGTTTTGTCTGTGTGTTTCTGTGTGTGTGTGTGTGTTTCTGTGTATGTGTGCGTGTGCGTGTGTGGGCGTGCACACGTGTGTATGCGCGCGCTTGCTTGTGCGTGCATGCGTGTGTCCTTTTCTTGCACGGTAGCCTTGATTTGAGCACATGTCTGCTCTTTGCAAACCAAAAAAAAAAGTAATAGAAAAAAAAACAAGAGGCGAAGAAAAAAGAAAATGGAAGGAAAAAAGAGAATTCCCAGCAGCCTGTAACCGAAGAAGGAGGGGGAAAAGAAAAATTGATGGAGCATAGGAGCTTGAATTTCAGCATATTGTAGATGATGATGATGATGATGATGATTGAGGGGTGATTGTAATAAATTGTCCTGAAGTGAGTTTGTTGTTAGCACACCCGTTACCAAACTGAGGAATGGGACCCCTAGGGGAGCGCAGAGGTACTGCAGGGGTGGCGCAGAAAGAAGAAATATAAATGGGAAACCCAGTTTGACAGTTACATTAACACATTGACTGCCAAATCATGGGAAAACCCGTTTTTACTTCCCATGCCTTGGCTCCCAAAACGGGAAAACCTGTTTTTGAGTTTTATTATATTTTTCATAACTAGACACTTCGATGCTTATTGTGTATGATTTTGGGAGCTCTGTGATAAGTAGAACAGACATAGATGGCTGCCAAAAGCTTGTGTCATCATCTGGACATTTTAATCACAACACCAGGATCGGCGCCAACCCAAGAATATTTTTTATAAATGTAAGCTACTGTCCGGAACTGTTCCCCTGCGTCGGTGACGTCACTGTTGCGTCCCCCCTCTCTATGTACACCTTGCAAAAGTGTCTGCGATGCTGCCATCTTTTTAAACACAAGAATCGTGTTTGTATGTTGTTTACCTAGTGCTACAGTAGGCTTAAGTCAGCGTCCTTTCGCGCTTTATAGTATGCTTCACACAATAATTTGGCTACAGAAGACAACACTTTCACTTTCACACCGAGTCCACTAGTGATGCGCGGGTCACCCATTGACAACGCGGGCACCCGCGGGCCGGGTGGGTTGGGTAGCAGTTTTTTCTAGTATCGCGGGTTCGGGTGGGTCAGGTCAAAATAGTGAAAACCCGCAACCCGAAACTTTTGGAAATGTAAGTGAAATTGCAATTTTGTCTTACAGAATTTCTCAATTGCATACAGCCGGCATGATGACCTGTGAGTTTCAACACTACTGGTCACAAAAAAATGCATCCGCGCATCCCAACTGGCTAAAGCGATCTCTCCGTCTTGCGCACTCGCTCTCTCTTGCTCACTCACTCACTCACACACAGACAGACAGTTGAAATTGCCTCAGGAGTTGCTTCGATCCTGATATTTTGCACATTGCATCAACTTAAGCCTTGAAAGCATAGTCCTGTCCTTTAACATAAATGACAGAGTCAGTCAATAATTATTGTAGTAGGAACCTATCCTTCCGCTGGCGATTACAAAGCTCTCCCTTTCTCTCCCTCTCGTGCACTGCCTCGCTCTGCCCCCTCACTCACACACGCATGCCATTTTCTTATAGTCTCGAACTGTGCTTTAAAATAAATGAAGTTATCAATTATCACTATAGTGTAAGGGATATTCGATGCCTATAGCATTGCTATCTTCATTTGTTTTCCTGCCATATTTGCTTTCCTGCCATATTCCTGCCTTCCCGATTACTTTCTCCTGGGCCCAGACCAAGCTGTGTTAGTGGCCCTGATCTGGAATGATGGAGTTTTAGTTGTGGCCCTCTGCACTGTTTAGACATACTCAGCCTTGGCATTGAGGCTGGCCCTGTCACATTGTGTTGAAAGAGCTGTCTCTCTCCTCTTGTCCGTGTAACCTCAACATTGTAAACTCATCAAAGAGCACAAAGGCACATGAGGACATGTCCAATAGGAAAATGTACACATGGGTTTAGTCGGCCACAGTGATTTCAATAGATGTGGCTTTATTTTTCCTGCTTGTTGCTCACTGGCATGGACAACATAAAATTAAAAATGATGAATCACATCATAAAATATTTGAGCTATATCTCCTCCTTTTATGTGTGCATGCATGCATGTGTGTGTGTGCTTGTACTGTAATTCATAGCATATTCATATTTGAATGGATCACCGTTGCCCTCCAGGTCCCACTCTACTGGGTGGGGAGGTTGTATGTGTTTATAAGCGTTTCATTGCAAAATGGTGTATATCCATTTTGGAACATTTTGTGAAATGGACATTTTTGTATTGGGGCATTCCATTGCATTGCAAAACACTTTTTAAACCTATATAAAATGCATGTTCTCAAAATACTTGAATGGCAAGAATCCATACATATAGATGGTGGTACTTCGGAACAGTCATTTCCAATATTAAAATGCAATAATGGTGGATTGCACCATTTTGCAAAGAAACTCTTTGTTTTATAAATACTACTGCAGTGATTTCTCATACAATGACCATTCTGTGGCGCAGCACCACAAAATGAAAATCACCACAAAGCACCACAAACTGAGGAACAGCCAGGGCCGGTTCTGGCTTATTTGGTGCCCTAGGCGAGTTTGAGTTCTGGCGCCCATCACCCCCCCCCCCCCCCCCCCCCCCCCCCCCCCCCTCTCACCTTTGAAAGAAAAAAAAAACTCTTTCTTATACCTTACAGAACACAAGAGTAATATCCGTAGTAAGCTTAACTAAATAGCATCAAGAACAATAACCGTTTTTCATCAAATGGATTTGTGGTTCTTTTTGACAGGCGACCAACACATCAGATTGAGTCGCATGAAAGTAGCTTCACTGTGTGGTGTGTTGGATGTGATGGTGGTGGGGCCCCCAACCCCAGATGAGAGGGAGGTTATCAATGTGTTTGAATTGTAACGTGAAATTGAAATGCCAGGAGAGTGGCACAGTACATTTGCTTGTAAAATGCATGTGTAGACAATAAGCCTACCAAGGAGGTCTGCATTGATCTACACTACCTACAGCATCACAAAGCATGGCAGCATTACAATTTTAATAAGCTTCACATTTGTGCTGTCTTCCAAACCAATTTCATTTCTGGACTGGAAATAGTGGTGCATTTGTGAGTAGGAGAATGAGAAGGGGGCTATCTATGTGTTTGAACTGGAGGGACAGGGTGAGAGAAAGGGAGAAGAGCTGTCAGGCTATTGAATTTCATAATATACAAAATATAGTAAATAGCCTCACTTGTCTGCTGTGCATGGTTCTGTTACATGATTAATGTAGCCAGGCTATGTCATTCTGGTCTGGAAATTAATGTTTTTTTAAGCTTACAACAAGCAGGTAATTCATGTGGATGGAAGGAGATATGGCAGCTAAAATAGTTTTAAACATTGCACCAGTCTTACTTTACATTGCTTGTCAACCTAAGCAAGTATTATGATATCAGGTGGGTGTTAGTGAGTAGTGAGTAGGCTACTAACAGCTACTTCACTGGATTTCATTGCTTGGCATACTTGGCTAATGTTAGCATGCTAACTAGCGATTTCTCTGATCAAAAACAAAGCTCTTTTTCTCTCTAATTCCAAAAAGTAACCTCATAACTATTAGGCTTTCCATAATCACAAACGGTTGCTGATTAAATCACATAGTTCCAAAACACCCTCTGAAACTCCTGCATCATGCAATGAGTGGTTTAATGAGAACATAATAATCTCCATACAGCAGAGTAGTACTACTGTTTGCGCTTGCCTCTCTGTCTCTCGAGTGAGTCTCCAAATTCAAAATAGGTCGCACGCTGTCACTCGTCCCGCCCCCTTTCTCAGAACTGTCTGTTTATTGGTTCACAGACTTCCCAGAGACAGTTGGAAGCGATATTACTATTGGCTGAGGGGCGCTTTGCCGTGAGGAGCGCTTTCGCCACTCTTTGTCGATTGCGGCTTCATAAAAAAAACTTCATATCGCAAAATTACGCATAGGAGAGCGCCATTTCGGCGCTCCTTCTTCACATGGCGCTCTAGGCGACCGCCTAGCCGGCCTATGCTAAAAACCGGCCCTGTTAACAGCCACGCATACAGTACATGTCAATGGGGGTATACACATACAATTTTCACTGGCCCGACTTCTTTTCCTGTAGCACCACACATTGCTACTTAGTCAGTGGGAAACACCTCACTGTGTAGTGTTATACAATAATGTTGTTAACTAAGTTAGCAACTTACTTTGTTGCAATGTATTTCCCATTGGAAACCTAGTAAGTTGCTAACTGGTTAGCAACAATGCTTTCGGTCCAGTAGTATGCATGTAATAAGGTGTTTGTGTGCTCACTTGTCTGCCCTCCAGGTCCAAATCTTCTTTGCGGGGAGTTGATGTGTGTATGTGTTGTCTATTTTATATCCAGTATAATACAGTAGTGTGCATGCACAGTAATAAGGCGTATGTGTGTTCCTCATGTGTCTACCCTCCAGGTCCCCCTCTGCTGGGTGGGGTGGTGATGCTGATGAGTCTGTTCGCGGGGATCATCGTGGTCGTAGGGGTCACCGTCGGACTCCTGCTCTGGTGAGCTCACTTCACATGCCTTGCCTTTCTTGTCACCTGTGTTTAAAGTAGGGGTGTAAATCTCACAACCTCCATGACGATACGATTCAATATTGGTTTCTTAACCCTCCTGTTATCCTCAGATTTAGGTTACATCCGTGATCCTTGGGGTCATTTTGACCCCATCCACTTATATGTCTACAAAATCAGTAGAAGCAAAAACTTTTGCAACAGTTGATGCCTCAGATATTTATTGTTGCTCTGTTGGGGACATAAGAAGTCCTAGCACCCCCACACACAGCCCACACACCAAAAGAACTAATCCATGACTAGGCGAAAATGTGCAACAACTGCCCAAAAGATGCCTTGAATTAGTTTTGGCCCTTGTCCACATCATACATATTGTTAGTTATCAGAGCCCTAAATAAAGCACAATGTTCTGTTCTAAATAACTTGTGTTCATGTATTTTACATTATCCAGACAGATTGGAACATGTATTAGCAAAATATTGATTCCATTTATGTTTAATACACTTAAAAAGATGTAACCAAAACGTGTACAGCACTTAGGGAAAACATTTTTGTGGAAATTTCACTTTTTTCACATTGACCCCATATATTTAGGAAAAGTCATCAAAGATGAAGCAAAAGAATTATGTACTTAATATATTTTTCGGACGTTAAACATCGAATGGGGTCAAATAGACCCCAAGGATAACAGGAGGGTTAAGGCAGCGATTATGTTTGATACTTAAGAATGTCCCATGACACAATATGATGCGATTGGATTCGATCATTGGCTGTAGGATCGATGCATATCAATTATTATTTACACCCCTAGGTTAAAGCATTTTACACTAAGCAGTGTTAAGTTAAAGGGACACTGTGTGAGATTTTTAGTTGTTTATTTCCAGAATTCATGCTGCCCATTCACTAATGTTACCTTTTTCATGAATACTTACCACCACCATCAAATTCTAAGTATTCATTGTGACTGGAAAAATTGCACTTTTCATACATGAAAAGGGGGATCTTCTCCATGGTCCGCCATTTTGAATTTCCAAAAATAGCCATTTTTAGCTGCAAAAATGACTGTACTTGGACCATAATAGAAATTATTTGTTTATTGCTTAGTAAACTTTCATGTAAAGATCAAATTTGGCAATAGGAAGCCCAGTTTCAATGAGCAGCATAGTTGCAGTACCTTTTTTGACCATTTCCTGCACAGTGTCCCTTTAAAGAGGAGATCATACTGTAGCTCTTATTGTACGTGCATCTTCCGTCCTTTCACCTTCCACAGCATGCCATTATAATGCCTCTGAGAACTTACAAAGTTAAATTTTAATCATCATCCACAAAGTCTCACTGCATGACAGTACTATAGACTAGTATATACCTGAGCGAGCCTGATGACGCACTGAGGCGAATCGCGTTGTTCGCTCTAATAAAATGAGCATAAAGTCAAGAAAGTGTGCGGTAGACTTCTTTCTTTTGAATTACTATAGACTACTCAAATATAATAATATATACACTGTCAAAACTATATATAATACAGTTAGGGGCAGCTGTGGCCTAATGGTTAGGCAGGTTCAAATCCAACCGTTACCTCTCCCTATACACCTCCATTCATGGATGAAGTGCCCTAACCACACATTTCGTCATGGACTGTAAAAGCAATACCGTAAAATAACTGTAAGCTGCTATATAGAATAAAGCGGATAAACTCTCAGCTAAGTGTAATGAAACATAAAATGTAATGTAATTAATAAATGTAATACAATAATGGTAATGTAGTATTACCGTGTTACTACTACTGTAATGCACATGTGCATAGGGAGCTCAGCTTCTGCTGGCTGTGTTGTCAAGGTTAGGAGGTGGAGCTGAAGCATTTGGCCCCATTTAAAGGGACACTGTGCAGGAAATGGTCAAAAAAGGTACTGCAACTATGCTGCTCATTGAAACTGGGCTGCCTATTGCCAAATTTGATATTTACATGAAAGTTTACTAAGTAATAAACTAATATTTTCTAGTATGGTCCAAGTTCAGTCATTTTTGCAGCTAAAAATGGCTATTTTTGGAAATTCAAAATGGCAGACCATGGAGAAGATCCCCCTTTTCATGTATGAAAAGTGCAATTTTTCCAGTCATAATGAATACTTAGAATTTGATGGCGGTGGAAAGTATTCATGAAAAAGGTAGCATTAGTGAATGGGCAGCATGAATTCTGGAAATAAACAACTAAAAATCTCACACAGTGTCCCTTTAAACTCTGCTTATCACTCAACATAAATACAACTCTGGTCACTTTCTAGTCAGCCTTGAAAGCACGCACTCAGACGCAGTTTTTAGTCATGCCCTTCATGGATGATGTACATACACAGATTTATTTATTTTTTGCCATTTGTTGACATGTTGTCTGTGTTTGTATGGTGTCCTACCTGCTTGTCTAGCACTCAATTCAGCTGTCTCTTTACTAATAAACTTGACTCGAATTGACTTGAATTGATAGCATATGCAAAATAAATAGGAATTTGTCAAAGGTGGTGGTGATGACAACTGGCAAAGATAGGAAAGGACAACACATTTTTTTAAAAAAAATAATGACCATTAGCATTATGCTTTGCTCCCTACACTTCCACTTAGTAAACCAATGTTGCTAAACCTCACCGTGGACCTCTAGTGGTCAGTGGAGGTGGTGCATGTCTCCACCACTAACAGCGCCCGCTCCACTCCGCTCTGCATGTAGTATATTAAAACTTGAAGTAAACAAGGACGGCAGAGCAGAGGAGAGGATATGACTCGCGGGGCCGAGGGGGGTGGGACGATGGGGGTTGGTGCAACTCAAGATCAAAGCCTTCGCCAAGGCAGCACAACACAAGAGAGTGTTTCCAGACCGTTTGAAGCTCAGCAGCTGTTTTCTTTGTATGGTAATGTATTGTGGTGTTGGTGTTGGTGGACAAGCGAGGGGAAGAGAAATGTGTACCACTAAACCTGTGGAATAGTAAAACACTAAATCACTCAGAGAACTTACTTAGTCACATATGTAGTAACACTGTAGCTGTCAGGTCCTTTCTCTCTCTCTCTCTCTCTCTCTCTCTCTCTCTCTCTCTCTCACTCTCTCTCTCACACACTCACACACACACACACACACACACACACACACACACACACACACACACACACACACACACACACACACACACACACACACACACACACACACACACACACACACACACACACAACTGATATGTGGTAATCCCTTTGCCTTTATAATGCTCACACACCTATGCACACATGCATTGTCTCATATCTAGCCAACTATTACGACAGCTTGTGTGTCATGATTCAAATGCATTACTCAGAGCTTTGCCTTCATCACACACACACACACACACACACACACACACACACACACACACACACACACACACACACACACACACACACACACACACACACACACACACACACACACACACACACACACACACACACACACACACACACACACATTCTCACCCCCGATCTGAGTTTTTGATCCCGAGGTTTTCTTGTCAGCACTGCTGATGAGCCCTGATGAACACTGCCAGCCTCTCTGCTTTCAAGACACGCTCGTCAAAATCATTTTTCATCATCAGAATAATTGCGTGCTTTCATCCGTCTGACTCAGACTGTATAAATACTACAGTCTCTGTTGTTGTTGTTGCTGTTAATAAGGCTTGAGTGGGTGAGATGGAGGAGAGGAGATGAAAGCCAAGCTGCCAAAATGCTATAGTCTTCTTCAAAGACATTGGCGGAGGAATGAGGGGTACGCATTTACCCAGGGGCCCCGGGCCCTGCAGTGTTGGTTTTGGTGGGGCATATTAAGTCACTTGCAGGCACGTATGGGGTGTCCTATACTAAGTGTTTTACCCTGGGGCCCTGTGTGCATTTGTTCTGCCACTGCTTCAGAGAGCTGGTGTTCTCTGAAGCACGCCAAGGAGACAAAGCGAAACACAGTACATCACTCGCGTGTGTTGCTGTGATGCTAGGAATCGAATTAGAGAAAATTAGATCTCATTTAATGAGCACAGATTGGATTGAATCAAAGCTAAGGGGGGTTGGATTGAGTTGAATTTGTGTGCACTTGTTTGGATCACACTGAATTAGGATAGGCATGGGAGGAGGGGACGGTGGTACGTATTAGGGGGTTTTAGGGAGTATAATGTGCATCAATAAATCTTTGGTTATGATTTGCTTTTTAATTTGGTTTCAAAAACAGCGTTTTTCCATGCACACTCCTGTACTTGGACAGGTGTTAAGGATATTAGCTCAGTGAGGTTGTTATTGAAGAATCATTGTAGGAAAGATCCTACAAGTAAATTTGATATGTTTCGGTCATCCAACCTTCTTCATATAAACCTCTTTGTGCAGAGCCTCTGTTACAAAATAATTGTCACCAAAATTGTAATGATAGTCTCAATCGCTTACCTAAAGTCTCTCGGTAATGCCATAGCAGTGTTATGATGTACGTCAGGGGTCCCTAAACTAAGGCCTGGCGGCCGAATACGGCCCGCCACCCTCCTTTGACTGGTCCTCCACCTCTCTGCACCTCACCATTTGAACTGGTCCAAAGAAGCAATCCTCACAGAAAAAAATATAATGATGTGATATATCATGATATAGGAATGAAATGTATTTTTAAAATATTTTATTTTGTTTATCAACAGGCCTTCCTACAGTTTAATTTTCACTAACATAGTGTGAATCACCAGATGTTTCTTGTCTTGATGTTTCTCATCTCACTGTAATATAAACAGACCTACCATTTCTATTGTATCACTTTTAAACTGTCAATCACCATATTTTTCCAACCTTTATTGCTATTTTTACATGGTTGCTATCAGAAAAAAACCTGTGAAAAACCTGTGACCCTGTGAACCTGTGAAAAAAAACATGTGAAATACTCACTTCTTTTGCAAATCACTTGTAATGATGAACTATTTTGTGCTAGAAATTATGGCTATAACAGGCAGTGGCCTAGTATACAGCCCACATAATTGATCCCGGCCCCTGATCACAATCAGGAACGATAATGTGGCCCCCAGAGAAAAAAGTTTGGGGACCCCTGAGTTTTTTCTGCTGGCTGGCAGGCCCATCTGTACAAAGACCTACATAAAAATAGGCACCAGGTTGATTATATTTGGATAGTGAACTGTGGTGTGAATTAAATTGTATACAAAATATATTTTCTGTTGATTGATCTGAAATAGTTTGTTGATTGGTAAATAGTGTTTTTCATCAGAGGGGAAGATACCGCACAATCTTGTCCATCATGCTGAATTTTATTAACACAAACAACGTTTGTCTCAAGTTTTACAAAAAATGTGTAAAAGTGTGCGGTATCTTCCCCTGTGAAGTGAACTAGTACCCGCTACCTGCACCTCGAAACCTCTGGTGTGCGTTGGTTTCCTCTTCAAAGAACAGATTGAGTGTGAAATGACCACCACCACTGACCACCACCATTTCTGCTCTGGCTGCCCCCAGGGTAAGACACCGGAGGCGGGAAGGCTGGAGCAAACAGCAGCTCAGCTCCATGGTGAAGATGAAGACCTTGCTGATCTGAAGTGAGTATGTGTATGTGAGGGAGTGATTAACTGTGATTCCTCGATCTCTCGATCACACACCATGCAACATGCACGCATGCATGCACACGCACGCACACACGCACACACACACACACACACACACACACACACACACACACACACACACACACACACACTCACTCACTCACTCACTCACTCACTCACTCACTCACTCACTCACTCACTCACTCACTCACTCACTCACTCACTCACTCACACACACACACACACACACACACACACACACACACACACACACACACACACACACACACACACACACACACACACACACACACACACCGTATACTCATCTCTCTCTCTCTCTCTCTCTCTCTCTCTCTCTCTCTCTCTCTCTCTCTCTCGCTCTCTCTCTCTCCTCTCCTCTCTCTCCCTCTCTCTCTCTCTCTCTCTCTCTCTCCCTCTCTCTCTCTCTCTCTCTCTCTCTCTCTCTCGCTCTCTCTCTCTTTCTCTCACATTCTCACACACAAACACACACTTTCCTGATTTGCCTCCCAGAACATTCCTGGTCGGCGACTCAGCCCCCATCACCACATACAGCAGAGTGATGTACAGTGGGGCGTGTGTTCAGCACATGTCCTCTCTTCAGTGATGAGTCTGTGGCAGGAGGACAGCATTTAGTTGTCTTTTATTATCCTTCAGTTCTGGAGACTCCTCTTGTCAGTGTCTTGGCCAGAATCTGCATATTTCAAAGCTACATCCATCAGCATTTATTTTCAAACCCCATACTTTTCTAATATAGCTTAATCTACACAATATTGATTTACAGTAAACAAAATCAATACACTTGATAACATTTGAAAAATCTGGCGTTTAGTGGAACTAATCTAGCAAAGCCGAAAAAGTGATGTGGGGGGAAATGATTTTGCAACTCTGTCTATGTGGCCGTCAGATATGTTCTAGTACTTTGAATCTTTTTTTCCCAGCAGAGTGATGTCCCAGCTACTCTTGTAATTACAGCGCAGTCGTTTTTCAATTGCTTACACACATTCTTTTTTTTTCAAATCCAGGCACACATATTTATCTACCGCTCGCTCAAAATGCAAAACAGCTTTCAACTCCACTCCACAAAAAATGAAAGACCGTTTTCGAAACTCGCAGAGAATTGTGTGCATTGTTTTGCAAAAAAAGTGTTAAAGTTAAGTTATCTGTAGCTTGAGTGGTAGTTTGTAAAGGTAGTTAGTGAATTCATATCCCATGTTGGGTCAGTTGTGTGCATTTCTGTTCATCCGTTCTAATCGTCAAAACCCTCCACTGCATCATTTGACTGGCGGCAGGATTTTTTTCCAATTGTTTAGAACCTGTGACACACTCCACATGCATCCATAGCTGTCTCACACGTAACGTATTTAGGCTTTACAAATAGTGCCGTAAATAACTTTTTCCAAGAGGTAGAAGTGCTTGAAGATGATGCTGCTTGCGCTTGGCTATCGTGGTTCCCACGTCAGATTGGCCATATGGTTCTTCTCGTCTGGAGATTATTAAAAACAAGCTATAATTGCCGCTGCGCGCTCCCCGTTCCCAGAGTGTAAACATCTAAGTGTAAACAACATGGCGGCGCCTAGCTGCCAGGAATATTCTGGCTCGCTGCGTATTAATCTTCCAACTCTGTAATCTCTGCCCAGCGCCTGTCACAAACAGTAATAATTAAACATGATAAATCTTCTCACTCCTCTTCTCTTCTTTTTTTCTCTTCTTTTTTTCTTTCTCGCTCTTCTTTCTATCTTCTCTCATTTCTTCCTCTCGATTCTACACGCTATTTTCTACTCCTCTCATATCCCCTCCCTGCCGCCTTCTCTTTTTTTTTGCTCTTTGCCACTTTCCTGTTTTTCCTTTCTGTTCATTTTTGCTCCTCTCTCATCTTTCCCAACACCCTTTCATCTTCTTGTCCTTCACTCCGCCTTTCTTTCTTCTCTTCTTTTCTTCTCTCTCTCTTTCTCTCCTCTGCTCGCAGATGTTCGAGGTCGGCCATGTTCTCAGCCCTCATAGGGCAGCAAAGGGAATCCTCAGCGCTGTCCACCGCAGTGCCAACAGACTCCAGTATCCTCTCCACACATCCTTTGCAGTGATAACACCCTCCGCATTTCTACCGGACTCTAGTACCCAACACATCCTTTGCATTGCTACCGGACATCAGTAGGCCACAGTCGATGATCTGCAACACCAGCCGTGCCCCATAATCAATGGATGTGCTCGCACTGCAGTATCCCACACACTCTTTGCATTGATAACGGCCTCCGCATTTCTACTGGACTTCAGCAGGCCACAGTCAATGATTTGCAAGGCCAGCCGTGCCCAGTAATCAATGGATGTGCTAACACTGCAGTGATAACGTGACTCTGCATTGCTACAGGACTCCAGCATCCTCTCCACACATCCTTTGCAGTGATAACGTCCTCCGCATTGCTACCAGACTCCAGTAGGCCACAGTCAGTGGCCTGTAGCCAAGGGATGTGCTAGCACTGCAGACTTCAGTATCACACTCCAACACTCCACTACAATTCTCCAGTTTCCCATAGTGCTTTGCGGCTGACGAATTCTGCAAAAGAAAATCTCAATATCCCACCATTTTACTGCAAGGTCAGCCAAATCAAGTCCACCTTGTACAGTGACAGTCCACTGTCGTTCTAACTGACTCCAGCATCCCGTAATGAACTGCAATGTCAACACCTTACTCTCCCATAACCCCATTGCAGTGCTGCCAGACTCCAGTGTCCCACAATGCATTTCTCAAAGGTTCCAGTAACCCACAATCCATCCCTTCCCTGTTGGCTCCATATACATGTATGGTTAGCCCTCATTGTGCTCAATGAATTTTGGTGAGCCGGACACATTGACGAGGGGAAATGTGAATGCAATACACAATCAATGTAGAACACTCAATCCTACACCCACACATTTCAACATACGCAGCCACATACACATATGCAATATCCTACTCTTGACAACCAAGGATCAATCTTTTCACATTGACAATCATGACACTATGCCGCCCAGTTAAAATCCCTGAGGATTTATGGAACTACATACAGTATACATTGATATACACGAGTGCAGTATACGTAAAACTGCATGGACATGCGTGTGCAACATTGCCTTTCCCACACTGGGCCTTTGTTGTTCTACACAATCTCTCTCTCTCTCTCTCTCTCTCTCTCTCTCTCTCTCTCTCTCTCTCTCTCTCTCTCTCTCTCTCTCTCTCTCTCTCTCTCTCTCTCTCTCTCTTCCACTCCACTCCTGTCTCTCTCTTATTCTGCCTGTCTTTCTCTCTGTCTCTGTCTCTATCTCTGTCTCCGTCATCCAGTTCTCTGCTTCTCACCGTCTTTCTCTGTCCCTATGTCTCTCTATGTCTCTGTCTCTCCTCTCTATGTCTCTGTCTCTCATCTCTCTCTCTCTCTCTCTTTCTCTTTCTCTTTCGCTATCTTGGAATGCTGTGAACAAAGCTAGCCTGTCTGCCATCCGTGGGCAGCGTTATTTGGGCATTAAGGGTCGGTTTGACATTCTCCGCATTTCCAGACAATGTGTTTCACCTGACAGCTGCTATCGCTGCTACCTGAGAGAGGACAAGAGGAGAGGAGAGGAGAAGAATTGTGGATTGCTCTTTCACATTGTTTGTTTTAAATTGTAATCGTGCCTTTCCGAAAACTGAGACCAGTCTTTTAGTTTGGACACCGAAGAAGAAGACAACCATGTCCCAATCTCCCCACAGGGATTTGTTTTTTTAGCCTTGGACTTGTGAAGTGAAGTGAATCAACAGCCGTCACACTCTGTTTTTCTTTCTGGACATACAGAAGACCTCTCTTCTTGTTTTATTGTCTTTTCTGTAATGTCATCCACCCATCCCTCCATCCGTCCCTGCACCCGACCCATGCCTTCTTTATTACCCCTTCGTCCTGTGCACCTCTTACCGCAGAGATACACCAGCGGCGACGCGATTCAAGCGACAGAGTGAAGCAGCAAGCGATACGAGCGATTGAGGAGACAAGAGTATGTCCGTACAGGCAGAAGGCAAAGCATTCAAGCATTCCCATTGGCTGTGGTCACTGACCTCTATACAATCATTGGCTGTCGCGGCTTGTCGCCGAACCGCGTCATAGAAAGTTGAAAAGATTTCAACTTCAAATTGTCGCGCTCGTTGCGCAAATCGCTCCAGTCTCCAGAATCGCTTTTGTCTCTCGACTCAATACAAAGTCAATTACTTCCGTCGCTCGACTCGCTCGACTCGCTCAGATCGCCGCTGGAGTATTTCTGCGGTTATGCACCACCATTCCTAAGAGGAGGGCCCTACTGTGCCCTACACCAGTCCAAGATAGTCTCATCCCAACTTGTCAATCTCTGACTACTGTTGACCAAACTGCAATTTTTTATGTTGAGGGCATTCCTGCCACATTGTATGTTGACTATGTGGCCTAAACCGAGACCTTTCCCTAACCCTAACCATCAATGAAGTTAAGCTGCCACAAGGGGGCGCCTTTGAGGCGCACCTCACATTTTGACCTTAAGGGCATACCTTGGATACATCAAAAATTGCAGCCTGTCAGAAGTTGACGAGTTGATACACTTGTAGACCAGTCCCAAACACCAATGTCCTGGTGTTAGAGATCTTCCACCTGCTTCGATCTGCTCTGTTTCCGTCCGAGGTTGGGTGTGGAATGGACACACGGATCAAGTTGATGCCAGATCAGAGTCCAGAGTTGCAGCATCGGTGTACGCTGAAAGGCCAGTTTTGGTCAATTCAAATCTCCATCTACCGCTCGCACCCTGCCATGGAGCATTGCAGAAAGTGTTTTGTATCCACACCTCTGACTTGCTCACTACTTCCCGTGGTCAAAATTGAAATTGATCAACCATCGACATGAACTCATGAGACCAAGGAATATATATATATATTTTAAATGTTTTAATTTTAATTTTTTTTACTCAATTTGTGATCAGCAAGCGACCCACGTTGTCAGTGGAAGATACAGCTCAACCTCAATTGGCCACATTGTGGCCAGTGGAACGCAAACCGGAATACTGCTGGCGAGTTGACAGATATGTCAGCCATATCACTGGTCCTTGTTTCAGGGGGCACTAGCAGTGGAGCAGAAGAGAGAAGAGAAGATACCTGATTGGTGCTCTCCGTCTCCAGGAACCAATAGCAACCCTTTCCTCACCTCCCCCCCCCAAGCTCCTCATCCCTCCTTCCTGCCCTCCCTCCCTCCCTCTTCGGTTGTGCTGTTTAAAGACATTCAAGTGAATGTATTTGTGTGTATTTTTATACATATATATTATATATTATAATCTTGTGCCTTTGTCTGGGATTGAGCTTGTTTAACGCTTCTCTCATCACTCTTTCAAACTAATGCACGCCTGTATCTTGCAAATGTATATCCATCCAGAAAAATAAGATGCTTGTCTATACAGTATATCACGCTTGTATAAAGGTCTTTATGAAATATATTATAGATATAAATATATTTGTACGTCATCCCTCAGTGACATGAAGCTCGTAATATGTACAGTATCACCCCATGGATTTGGTCTAGTTTGAGTTGAGCCTAGCTCTTAAATTGAGGAGTCCATGGGATAACAGACATGGTCACAGAGTATAAAAATTGAGAAAACAAGAGCTTTGAGTTTGAACTGGGGTTGTATGGTATGGGTAAATACTATCTTGAAATGTTACTAGATGAACACTATGCATATTTGTTGTAAGGGTTACTTTCGGGGGGACTAATCAAAACTGGGGTTTCACTGAAATTACTAACATACATCAATCTGATTTTGTGACTATGTCTGTTTTTCCCCCCATGGACGCTTCACATTGTCGAGTTGGCAAGTGTCTCTGCACAAAATATGACATGAAAGACATGTCTGTTAGACATCATTGCATACCCTAACACTCAAAGTACTGTATATGCATAGAAACTACATGCTATCAATTCTGTTGCATTTACTTTTTGTTGTTAATGCAAGCTACACAACATCTGTAGTCATGTATTTTTTGGTGACGACACTTGTCTCTTCGACTATAAAATGACTGATTAGTCTCTGTATGTGCTGTTAACGTTTTTAAATGTTCTTAGGGGTGGTTGTGGATTGATTTGATGTGCATGGCTAAGCTGCAATCCCCTCTGGAATACTAGTACAGACTCAAACTCAAATCCAGAGTTCCACCAGAGTTCAGTTCTAATACAGTAGAAGTAATCGTCCACAGCACAGCACAAAAACACTCTGACCACACCCCCCCCCCCCCCCCCGCCTCTCCCTGACGGCCTGACCACAGCGTCCTCCATCAACCAGACCCTTCATTAGCCCCCTTTGATGTCTGCAAACGCCCTTGCCCTCTTCCTCCCTCCCTCATCTCCAAACACATACACCCACAATACCACCACATACTCACAGGTGCACAAGCACACACATGCATGCACGCACGCATGCGCACACACACACACACACACGCACACGCACACGCACACACACACACGCACACACACACACACACACACACACACACACACACACACACACACACACACACACACACACACACACACACACACACACACACACACACACACACACACAGTGTGTGTACCTTTCAGTTATCCTCCCATATACACACCAGTCCTTGAACTTGTCCTTGTGCTATGCTGCAACCGGGCCAGTGGTTTCCTCAGACTGACAGTATTCACATTAAGTGCATTTCAGAGTGCAGTTCAGGTAAAAAAAAATGTGCCAACACTCCCCATTTGGCCAGGCCAAAGTTTACACTCGTCTGTGTTTGATCTCTTTGCCTTATTGCCGACAGTGTAACCGTAGGAACAAACCGAAGGTGGTAAAAGCGTCAAAAGCACCGGGAGTAAATTACTTTGTCTGGATGAGGAAGTGGTAAAAGCAGCAAAAGATATAAACGCGGTTTTGGTATCGTGAGTGTTGAAGGCATTAAAAGAGAAGTTGAACTTAAGATAGAAATATGTAAAGAGCTATGACACAGTCTGATGGCAGTCAATGGAATACCTAACTTTTTCTAAACACGCGCTTCAGTTGGTCGCTCTCCCTAATCGAAGATTAAAGGTTTAATCTTTTGCTGGTTTTTTTAGCTTTTTACTGCCTTCAGTCTGTTCCTACAGTGAGGGAACAACTAAGTATGTACTGTATGTAAAGAAGAAATAATTGAGCTTTGTAACTTCAACTGTACAACTTCCTTAACACTGCCACGTGCGTGCGTGTGTGTGCATGTGTGCGTCCCTGAGTGCTTGCGTGCGTGTGTATTTGTGTGCATGTCTTAGACCTAACTGCAGTCTCAAGGTTCTGGAACTCCCATCAGATTTGTTTTTCTTTCCCTGTTCTCTCGTTCGTTTCCCTCCGTCTTGTTTTGTTTCTGGCAGAAGAGAGCATTACAGCTGACTGGGCAGCAGTGGCCATGCTTGTGGTGTTGTTGTCCATGGGCCATATGCCCCGGGCTCCGTTCCACTCATGGTTTTGGCATCCTGCACTCTGCAACCCTACTGTGCCATCCGCGTTGACTCCAGCAAGAGAAGTAGTACTCTCGACTACACAGGGTTCCCACTGGTAACGGAAATCCTGGGATATCATGGAAATTCAATCGGGGTTTGTCCAGTCATGTTTTTGTTTTTTGTCCAAGCGTGAACCTCTGCATTATGAAGAGCTTTTTTTGCAACTGAACTGGCTGGCTGGATGTCGGCGGTTGAGCATTGACTGCCATGGTGCATTGATTAGGCTTAGCTCATCCTGGCCCCAAGCCATCCTGCATGTCACTATGTGGTGAGACGGGACCCTATTGCAAAACAATGGAAGTACAATACCTGTGCTGTACACAGTGTATAGGGAAACAGACCATGGAGACAGAGCTAAACACTGAATATAAACATCAACATATGCATTCAATGTGAACACAGAGCTATACATTTAATGTAGCGGCGGAACATTTGCTTTCAACATAGACACTGATTATGACACACATACATGTATGACATACAGAAAAAAAACTCTACGTTTCTGGCTTTTCATAAATGACCTGAAAGACGCAAGTACCGTATGCAAATTGATGCATGGTGGTATGTTTAGCTACAGTAGTTTACTGACTGTTTCTTTAGCCTGCCGTGTGGACCGAAACTGTGGATGGTGTTTGTTTAGAAACTTAAATGGTGTGTTCCTGCCATCTTCACACAGACTCTGTGTCAGGCTAACTCCAAGTTGAGGAGACTGTGGGATTGTGTAAGAATGTTATGTTTATGAAAATTGCTGGTCTGTGTGTGTGTGCATGCCTGCGTGTGTGTGTGTGTGCATGCATGTGCGTACGTGTGTGCATGCATGTGTGGAAGAGAAACAAAGACAGGGAGAACGTGTGTGAGTGGAAGAATAGCTTATTGTGAGTGTCCTGTCATTCCACCTAGCGTCGCGAAAGGGTGTTCCCACAGGGCTGAGACTAGGGCTGGACTGGCCATCTGGCATAGCGGGCATTTCCCAGTGAGCCCTGCACCCTAGTGGGCCCCTATTTACAGAAATGTAAAAAAAAGCACACAAAAAAACAACATTTCTGAAAATAGGGGCTCACGAGGTGAGCCAGTTCTGTGCCGCTAATGATGAGGGGCCCCTTTCAGCCAAAAGTGCCTGGGCCCCATATCTCCCCCAGTCCACCCCACAGGGCCGAGACAATGCCGAGTCGAGCCACCATTCCCTCCACACTTTTACGAGTTCTTCTAAACCCCTCCTGCAACCGGCCATTTAAATGTTTTCCGTCGTAATTGAATCCGTGTCATTCTACTCCAGCATCTCTGATCTCCATTATGTGGTAGTAGTTTCCATTGTTTGACTTTTTCGAGATTTAGTATTACAGAAGCTCTGTGTGTGTGTGAGTGTGTGTGTGTGTGCGTGCGAGAGGGAGGGATGTGTGAAGGTCTGTTCCCCCTTTAACTTAGCACGACTCTGCCTGTTCTCCTCAAGGAGGAGGCTGAAACGTGATGATCATCCAAGGCAAGCTTGAACAAGTTCAGGGCTAAATTGGTTACAGCGAGAGAAAAAAGCCAAAGCACTGTTTGGCCTCTCTCTTTAATCCAGGTGTGTTGTAGATTTAGTCACTTTCAAGACCATTGCCAAAAAAAAGTATCCAACTAACTTCTTGACAACCGTTTACTGTGTTCCGTTTGTTTATTTGTTTGTTTGTTTTCCCCCCTTTTTAACATTTCGTTGTTTTTCTCTTCCCCAAATGACCCCATCCCTGACTAGACCATCCTTGTCAGTTCAATGTTGGAATAAGACATGGCTTTGCACTCAGGCGACCCCCAGTTTTTGGGGGTTTGTCTGTCATATAAAAATAGCACCAAAGCTGTTTGTCACCCATTTTTTTTTTTTTTTTTTGGCTTTTTATTTGTAAAGTTGATGTCTGACAGTGGACTACTGGCGTGGTGGTTTATAGCCTTAGAGGAAGAAGTCCATGATTTTAAGTACTGTACATAGAAACTTTTACTTTTTTTCCTGTTCAACACAATAAGCTGATTTGTTACTTTTGACTGTACTTTTTGTGAAATAAAGATATTTTATCACAGTATGACGCTGTTGTGTGTTGCTGCGTGGAGACCATATGGAAAGTTTCTTCCATAACCATGATTGTGAATCATTATTGTTGACAGGGAAGCCGACAATGGAGGACAAACAGGTCTGTTGTCCCAGGCCCAGGGAGAGGAGGGGGCTGATAAATAGGTCCTCATTACATTGTATGTATTGGATGGGGGTCCCCAGTGGTGTTGTCTAACCGCAGAAATACACCAGCGGCGATCTGAGCGAGTCGAGCGACGGAAGTAATTGACTTTGTATTGAGTCGAGAGACAAAAGCGATTCTGGAGACTAGAGCGATTTGCGCGACGAGCGCGACAATTTGAAGTTGAAATCTTTTCAACTTTCTATGACGCGGTTCCGCGACAAGCCGCGACAGCCAATGACTGTATAGAGGTCAGTGACCACAGCCAATGGGAATGCTTGAATGCTTTGCCTTCTGCCTGTACGGACATACTCTTGTCTCCTCAATCGCTCGTATCGCTTGCTGCTACACTCTGTCGCTTGAATCGCGTCGCCGCTGGTGTATCTCTGCGGTAACGCAGGTATACCCACCTGAACATTTCTGGGATTCCAGTATACCCATCTATAATTGATTGACCCATTATTTAGAATAGCAGAAATATATATACAGTACCCAACTCAAAATAATGCCCAAATATACAGTATACCCACCACAAAAAAAGTAAACTACACCACTTGGGGGCCCTTTCAGCTGACTTTGTCCCGGGTCTGGCCAAAGCTGTCCGCAGGCCTGATCAGTATCATCAAGTCCATATAAGGTTTACAAAGTTCCTCAGTCTTCACCCATCCCATCCACACCAGTGGAAGACTGGGCTCAGACCAGACCAGACCAAACCATACCGTTCTCCACAAACGTCTCACTTAAAGCATGAGTCTGATTTCAACACGTCGTTAAGATATATTGGCCCAGAGGAGTCAGGAATCTGGCTTTGATTGGGCGCGGGGTGCTTACTGGCAGGAGCTGTACAGTATTCTGGATAGCTTTGGAGAGCAGAGCAGCCAACCCGCCCCCAATGACAGAAAAAAGGCACCCACAGAGAGACAGCTCTTTCCAGTGGGAGGAGATTCTTCTCAAAGGAGCTCAAAAGTGTGAAGAAGGTTGGGGGTTGCCAGATTTTTTGGTGTCCAGTCCAATAGGGCTACGTGGAATGATCATCTGCAGGTTTTTAAAAAAGGTATTGGGTGAGATTTTCTGTAGATTTGTATCCATTAAAACCCAAAGAATTTACTTCAAAATGGGCGGGATTTAGTGCCTCCGGGTTTTTCGGAATTTATTGAGCTAAAAATATCACATCTGGCAACCCTGGGGAAGGTTTAACAAGACCATATGCTCTGCTTCATGTCCCATGACGGCAGTTATGCTGAACGTCACAAGCAAGACAGTCAGGGCAGGCAGGCAGGCAGGCAGTGACAATGGCCTTTCACCCTTCCTATGGTAATTACAGTACACACTGGGAATAAACACAGGCAAGAACACTTGTAAAAGTGGGCGTAACAGAGGACGTAGGAGTCCTATGTGTTTTTAAAATGGGATTGTGTGTTCAGACAGTGCTGTGGAGATGGGCATAGAGGGGAACTGGGAGGAGGACAGTACTGGTCTAGGGGAGAAATAGGGCCCGGGCACTTTTGACTTAAAGGGGGCCCCTCATAATTAGCGGCACAGGACTGACTCACCGGTGGGCCCTGCACCCTTGTGGCCCCCTATTTTCAGAAATGTGAGAAGAAGAAAAAAAGAAATGTTTTTTTTATTTTAACATTTCTGTAAATAGGGGCCCACGAGGGTGCAGGGTCCACCGGGAAATGCCCACTATGCCAGATGGCCAGTCAAGCCCTGTAGGAGGATACTGTATGTTGGGGGTGGTGTTAGGGTTATGATGGGACGTTACTGGTGATGGGAAACGACTTGGTTCAGCCTGGCTACCACAAGAGCCACTGTCAGGTCAGGGTGCAGGGCATGAGGGATGTGTGCAGTCCACTGTCTGAAGTTCTACACTAAGAAGTGTGTGTGTGTGTGTGCGTGTGCGTGTGCGTGTGTGTGTGTGTGTGTGTGTGTGTGTGCGCGTGCGTGTGCGTGTGCGTGTGTGTGTGTGTTCTTTGTTTGTGCGCGTGCGTGTGTGCGTGCGTGCAAGTCCACTGTTTCAAGTCCTACACTTAGAAATGTGTGTGCATGTTTGTGTGTGTGTGTGTGTGTGTGTGTGTGTGTGTGTGTGTGTGTGTGTGTGTGTGTGTGTGTGTGTGTGTGTGTGTGTGTGTGTGTGTGTGTGTGTGTGTGTTTTTTTTTGTGTGCGCGTGCGTGCGTGCAAGTCCACTGTTTCAAGTCCTACACTAAGAAATGTGTGTGTGTGTGTGTGTGTCTGTGTGTGTGTGTGTGTGTGTGTGTGTGTGTGTGTGTGTGTGTGTGTGTGTGTTCTTTGTGTGTGTGTTCTTTGTGTGTGCGCGTGCGTGTGTCTGTGCGTGCAAGTCCACTGTTTCAAGTCCTACACTAAGAAATGTGTGTGTGTGTGTGTGTGTGTGTGTGTGTGTGTGTGTGTGTGTGTGTGTGTGTGTGTGTGTGTGTGTGTGTGTGTGTGTGTGTGTGTGTGTGTGTGTGTGTGTGTGTGTGTGTGTGTGTGTGCGTGCTTCTGTTTATGATCATGGGGGAGGGAGACTGTGTGATCTAGAGGTTGAGGTCTTGGGTTGCTGTTTCCAATCAGGGGGTTGGCTGGGTTCACTGACCAGCATTCTCGGACGCGACTCGAGGGTTTACACAGAATAACCGCCCTATCTCCAACATCTTCTTCAGGCTAAATGTTACAGTGTTTTTTGGTGGGGAAATACGACAGTTGGATTTAATCATCTACGCTGGCTTAAAAATATTCCTCGGGACTGTAGATCTTTTGTCTAGGAATTAGCTTCACTGACTGACTCACTTCCTCATTTGAAAGAAGTAAAGACATCCAAAAGCTGGCATCCAGAAGGGCCCGGGGTCCTGGGGGTAGGACCGTCTCTAGTGCCAGTCTCGCTATTACTCATTACTTGAAGTCCAAATGTCCCTTTTGCTGAATACGAAGACTTTTGCAATAAACGAGGCGAGACAAATCAGTTTGAGACTTTCCATTATTTTTTTTCTTTCTCTGTGCGCCAAGTCATCAGACTGATTGGAATATCTGTCGCTGACCTTTATGAGTAAGTATTTAGATACAGTACCAAAATGGAGTGAGGATTGCTGACAGACGTGTTAGTACTTTTCTACCAAAGTTTAAAATGGCACAGACAACCAAGGTCAGAGGAGTAGATGTGTGCACATCCCACCCGATGGGCCAGGTGCAGGACAATGAGAGTAAATCCAAGTGAAAAGAGAAGTCCGCGACACTGCTTGTCTATTGTGTATTTAATGGAGCAACGTTTCGACCTTCAGGTCTTCATCAGGCAAAGTCGCGGACTTCTCTTTTCACACAGACAACCAAGGGCCAGGAACCAGTGTTGCCAGGTTGTGTGGTCTCCTGCCCAATTGGGCTGCTTAGGATGGCCTACAGCTGTTAAAAAAAGGCTAAAATTGGCACCCTCCAAATGATGCAACAAAAGCTGCAAAATTAGTCAGTAAAAAAGTACTTTCTGAGCTCCGCTGGGCTCGGGAACTGTAACATAGTCAATTGTTCTATCAAACAGCTTCCTTGGCGGAGGTCTGCACACTCTGAGTGCATTTCTAGTTGTACATTGCACCTGCAAGAGCAGAGCGTAAATGTTCAATTAGTAGAACAGTTTTGCTCAAAGTAATGCAATGCACACAACATTATGGGTGTACACAACATTATGGGTGACATATCAGAGTTCAATAGAGGATACATTGTTGGTGCATGTCTTGCTGCCTTATCTGTGACCAGGAGAGCAGGTCTTTGTGATGTGTCAAGAGCCACGGTATCCAGGGTAATGTCAGCATAAAAGGACAAACCACATCCAACAGGATTAACTGTGGATGCAAGAGGGACCTGTCTGAAAGGGATCACGGGAAGAATTAAATGTGCACCTCAACTCTCCTGTTTCCACCAGAACTGGGGCAAGCCCACTTAATTAATAGGATTTAGGGATTACAGTAGATGGGCCTTGCTGGGACAAGCCCGCTTAATAATGACCTATAGGCCCTTAATAGATGCCTTATAAGTTACCCATACAGACAGAGATTAGGAATGCATTAATGGTTAACACGTGAACCCTACTCTAATAATTTATCCAAACTTGCATCCTTTCCTCTGTCCTCCGATCTTTTAAAACAATTTCAACTGTCAATTAATGTCAAATGAATGTCCAGTATAAAATGGACTTCACCAAGGTTGGCAACAAGGCCGCGTGTTTGGGGAGATGATTTGTTTGTTTTGTTTAGTTTTTTTCCCCCTCGTTTTGGCCATATGACCTTGATGTGAGTATGTGAGTACTTCAGTTTGAGAAAACAAATGTCTGTACCTCAGAGATTGGCAGGAATGGTCTTTAGAAGGACACTCAGTTGTTGTTTGAACAACATAAACCCACAGTGATTTCGTAGCCCCTTAATGCACGCCGTACCTCCGGTGGCACGCTGTAATAGACATTGAAAGTTAACTACTATAGTGCTACACTACTATGTCAGTGCGCAGGGACTTTAGTAATACATTACGACTTGGTCATTGCCATTCTGGTAACAGCTAATTTATAAAGCCGTGTCTTAAATGCCATCTTATTTCTACAGAATAATAATAAAAAAATAAAAAAACATTCAAATGAACTAGTTTTTTTTATCGGCTCTTTGAAAGGAACCAGCCGCTATGATCCAAATCCCATCAAAGACCCATCAATCCCTTCTCTAACCAGTAAACAGAGGTTGGTCTGGCCAATACCCCATAGACAGGAAGTTCTCATCTACATCCCATCAGACCCTTGATTGCGATGATTTATAGGTAACATTTATTTCAACGGGGCCCAATTTACCTGCCAAACAGCAGGGAAAGGAGGAGACAAACTTGAACATGCAACGCCATGCAGTGTCAAAGGCAGCAAAGACTTATCTATTTTGTTTGAACGAGTGATGCTACCTGTGCCCATTTACAATACACAGAAGAGTAGTGTTGAAAAAAAAAAGTTTAAAAAAAAAGTGGACGTTTTCCACTTTATTGATGACAGGATAGTTTGAGAGGTGGACAGGAAGCGATGGTGGAAAGATGGGGAGGGGGTCTCGACCCGGGTCGAGAATCTGACCCAGGTCGGCCACATGGCAGACGAGTGCCCTAACAAAAATCTTTTGGTAAGAGATTCAGCACCCCAAGTTCCCAATAAGAGCAAAATCTCATGGTGAGGAGACCTGGGTGGTTTTAAAAAAAGTAGACTGTGTAACATAGTTAAATATTTAAGAATGTGGTAATTATGACACAAAAGTTCCAAAAGTCATATTCAAGGGTGAAATTTATTTACAAAACAAACAAACAAAAAAACAATTGTCTTCCAATTACATATTGTATAACAATAACTATTACTATACATTTTTAAGTAAGTGAATAAATTAAAGAATAAACAACAAATAACAAACTTAAATTCAAGTATGATGGCAAAAGTGCAAGATGCAAATTATAAAATAAATACTACAATGTACACAAAAAAGCAGCACTTGAAACTGAAAGAAGAAAATGCCACAGATGGTGTTGCTTTCAAACAGCTGTGATTAACTGGCGCCCTCATCTGGTCCGATAGAAAAACAGCAACCACTGGAGGTGTCCAACGCAAGACGCCCACACACACAGGATCAAGTACTCATCCAACTCTCCAAACACACACTCCGTTAGCACAGACACACACACACACACACACACACACACACACACACACACACACACACACACACACACACACACACACACACACACACACACGCACACACACTAGGTCAACTAAATGTTGACCAGGCAAGCCATCCAAAAGCCTGCATGGCACAGAGAAAGCTAATAAAAATCCACAACATCCACTCAACAGCCCTGCGCTTATATGACTCGGGATTTTATATCCTCGTAATTAAAAAAAAGACACAAATAATGCCTTTCAAATGAAAAAAAGTCAGGTGTATCTTCACACTGAGGCCAAATAGTCAGTGAAGAAGCGGTTAATAGGTAGTAATGGAAAAAGTCCTACTCTGAGACTTTACAGGGTTGTCAGTTCTCAGGGACACGGTTAAATACAGAGAAAACCTTCAGAATATATAAGGATTCAGTTCAAGTCCACAGTCCACACAGGTGTAAAAGTTAACAGCAGCAAAAAAGGACACAAGGGTGGTCATCTTTTGAGATCACACCAGGTGGACAGCTGCTAAGGACCTTGGGAGAAATTAAGACAGACACACACACACACACACACACACACACACACACACACACACACACACACACACACACACACACACACACACACACACACACACACTTGGGAAAACATGGGGTGTGTAACAAGAGAGGCATTGTGAGTCATATCTGGAGATCCCTGGAGTTGCACCAGTGGTCTTCCTCAGCCTGTGAATATCTTATGATCCTGTGTGTGTGTGTGTGTGTGTGTGTGTGTGTGTGTGTGTGTGTGTGTGTGTGTGTGTGTGTGTGTGTGTGTGTGTGTGTGTGTGTGTGTGTGTGTGTGTGTGTGTGTGTGTGTTCTCACGTGAGTACATGTCCACATCTTTAAAAAGAATCGTCTATTAGAATAACATACATACTTTTCCTGGATCCCTCTGACGTAATGGTGAATGCCTCTTTCGGAGACCTTCTGTTTAGGAGACCTTTAGAGACTTAAGGTTAAGAATATATGGAGTTCCCTTGGCGCTGTAGATGGCGATAGTCAACGTCTTACGCAAGCCATCACCAAATGCCACAGAAAGAGAAGACGGATGGGACAACGCCCCCTTTGGAGACCGAACGTTTGTATTGCATTCAATAAGCGTAGTTTGGGGTATCTTACTCCAACAGACGAGTCTTTGATCTCTATGTGTGTGTTGCTTGTTGATGGAGAGTGTGTAAACTGTGGTTAAAAAAAGCTAATATGAATATCTAAATTATATCCAGAAACTATGTGTGTACCTCTGGACCACTGGAGATGTAGACAAAAGCGTCAAACAACCTCTCTTTAAGGATTAGGCTTGGATTGACGGACAACTTCACAGAATGGGAGAGGCTCTGATGGTTAAGACCAGTTCAATAGTGTGTTACAAGTGCAGTTGTGGGGGAAGTGGCTAGGGCGGTCGTGTTGCCGATTCCATTCCTCGTACCGGCAGATGGGTGAGGGGTGTGATTAAACCGCGCTCTCCCACGCTCCCATGATCCATTGTAGAGTCCTGCCGCAATGCCTCCTTCATAGCTCCTGTTGGGCTACTCCCTTGCACAGGTGAGGCATAAATGCAATTTCCTGTGCAGTGTGTCACAATGGAATCTTTTGTACACTCACAATATGAATGTCTTATGTACCGATAAGGTGTTTGTGATTTTACACCATATTTGGAGGAAGGTCTGCCTTGTGTGGTGGTGAGGTGTGTGTGTGTGTGCGCGTGCGCGCGCGTGTGTGTGTGTGTGCGTTTTGTGTCTAGGTGTAGGTTTGCTTTTTAGACACAGATGGCTATCACACCATGTGTTGTGTATCAGTCAGGGGCATTAACAGAGCATACTGTAGGTGTGACAGGGATGACTGTGAAGATGAGAAATACTCTCGCGAGACAGGATGTGTGTGTGTGCGTGTGTGTGAATCGATTGCATGTATAGACATGGTCTGATACAGAAATGAAGTGAATTGAGTGGAGATCATGTCCCACGTTCCCATCGTGGCGGCCAGTAGATGGGTGGCGTGATTGTGTGCATGTGTACAGTACACGTCTGTGTGTGTGCGTGAGTGTCACTATGTGTATATTTGTCCCATTAGACATCGCATGGCATACACATCGCATAGGTGATGGGTGGCGTGAATGTGCGCATGTGTGTGTGTGTACTGTATGTGTGCATCTGTGTGTGTGCGCGGCACCATGGTTAGTTTTCATAGTATGTCCATGGTCAATTTGCGTAACGGTGCGTCCAGTCCATTAGACATCAGCGGCCACTCCATGTTTAGTGGAGAGTGTATGCGTCTGTGTGTATGCGTGTCACCGTGTGTGTGTGTGTGTGTGTGTGTGTGTGTGTGTGTGTGTGTGTGTGTGTGTGTGTGTGTGTCTGAGTCTGAGTGTGTGTGTGTGTGTGTGTGTGTGTGTGTGTGTGTGTGTGTCCATTAGACATCTATGGCCACTCCATGTTTAGTGGAGAGTGTATGCGTCTGTGTGTATGCGTGTCACCGTGTGTGTGTGTGTGTGTGTGTGTGTGTGTGTGTGTGTGTGTGTGTGTGTGTGTGTGCATGTGTGTGTGTGTGTCCATTAGACATCTATGGCCACTCCATGTTTAGTGGAGAGTGTATGCGTCTGTGTGTATGCGTGTCACCATGTGTGTGTGTGTGTGTGTGCATGTGTGCGTGTCCATTAGACATCAATGGCCACTCCGTGTTTCGTGGAGAGTGTATGCGTCTGTGGGTATGCGTGTCACCATGTGTGTGTGTGTGTGTGAGTGTGTGTGTGTGTGTGTGTGTGTGTCCATTAGACATCAATGGCCACTCCATGTTTAGTGGAGAGTGTATGCGTCTGTGGGTATGCGTGTCACCATGTGTGTGTGTGTGTGTGTGTGTGTGTGTGTGTACATGTGTGTGTGTGTCCATTAGACATCTATGGCCACTCCGTGTTTCGTGGAGATCATGTCCCGCGTTCCCGTCAGGTACATCAGCACAGAGCACAGGTGCGGCAGCGTGGCCGTGATGCTGACGTACAGCCAATAGGAGATGGGCGCCGTGTGGCCCAGCGGGTAGAGCCAGAGGCCGTGGCGCGTGCCGTCGCGCACGTGGTGCGAGGCCAGCGCCACGAAGAGCATCCAGGGCAGCGAGCACCAGGAGTCCTTGAGGCGCAGCGCCCACATCAGCAGCCGCAGCGAGAAGCAGAGCGCCGGGATCAGCGTGGAGCAGTGCAGCGGCGGCCGGTGCGGCAGGTTCAAGGCGGCCTGCGGAGACGGAGAGAGACGGAGAGAGACGGAGAGCGTAAGTTAGGAGTAAACATACATGAAACACACACACACACACACACACACACACACCGGTGTGGCAGGTTCAAGACGGCCTACGGAGACGAAGAAAGATGGAGAGACAAGGACAGCGTAAGTTAGGAGTAAACACACATGAAACACACACACACACATCAGCAGCCGCAGCGAGAAGCAGAGCGCCGGGATCAGCGTGGAGCAGTGCAGCGGCGGCCGGTGCGGCAGGTTCAAGGCGGCCTGCGGAGACGGAGACGGAGACAGAGAGTAAGTTAGAGGAGTGAACACACACAAAACACAGACACGGACACAGACACACACACCAATATGGCAGGTTCAAAGCGGCCTGTGGACCGAGACGGACAGAGAAGAGTAAGTTTGGAGTAAAAACTCAAAACACAGACACACACACACACACACCGATGGTTCAAAGCAGTTTGTGGAGATAGACATAGAGAGTACGTCATGAGTAAACACACGCACACATTCACCAATTCTACGCTAGCGCTATCACAGCTATACAGCAGCATCAACAACAGCCTAGCGCAGGGGTCAGGAACCTTTTGGGTGGAGAGAGCCATAAAAGGCAAAATTTGGAAAATACATTTTTGTGAGAGCCACACCATTTAAACACTGAATACAATTAAAAGCATGCACACCTGTACTTCAATTAAGCCCAACATTTTCAGAGTGTACTGTCAAGTTATTAGGCCTACTTTTTGTGATAACAGTATAGGCTGCCAACTGTCAAATTCATCATAGTGGGGGTCTGGGGGTCCTCCCCCCGAAAATTTTGTATTTCTCAGATGCAGTTTCCTGCTATTTTAACGCATTTTAACATCCCATGTCCCGTTTCAGCTCAATATGGAACCCGTACTTTTATTTATAAATACGGGACAATTTCGTATTTCAAGGGACGGTTGGCAACCATAGTTAAGTAAGAGCCAGATACAGTTCCCAAAAGAGCCAGATGTGGCTCTAGAGCCATAGGTTCCTGACCCCTGGCCTAGCGGCACATCCAGACAGCGTTTTTTATTGCAGCTGGGGACTTCAATCTCGTAGAATTAAAGTCAGTGCTGCACAGCTTCCATCGCAACATTAAGTGTGCCACCAGAGGGGAATGAACGCTGGACCAAGTGTATACAAATGTAGCAAATGCCTATAGGGCTCAGACCCACCCCCACCTGGGTCAGTCAGACCACCTCTCCGTACTGCTACTCCCGCGTTATAGTCCCAAGATCAGGAGCGTTGAGACCGCTGTCGAAAATGTGAGGGTATGGCCAGAGGATGCGATTCCTATGCTTCAGGACTGTTCTCACCACACAGACTGGGATGTATTTAGAGAGCAGGGCACAGAGACTCATGCTACTTTGGACTAGAGGTGCTCCGATCACCATTTTTTGGGTCCGATCACCGATACCGATCACCAAAAATCTTTATCTGCCGATTACCGATCATTGCCGATCACAAAAATGATTTCCTATTTTTTTAATAGCCTATTAATTATCCTTATTGAATACCATTTCTGCCCATAAACCAATCAATCTTAATTTTCACATGTCTATTACAGTATTAGGCTATTATTATTATTATTATTATTATTATTATTATTATTATTATTATCTTTCAGACTAGTGTTGGTAATACAGTCTACAGTATTAATCAATGTATAAGTTATTGCATAGAATAACTAAACTATTTAAGA
Organism: Engraulis encrasicolus; assembly: GCF_034702125.1. Lineage (NCBI taxonomy): Eukaryota > Metazoa > Chordata > Actinopteri > Clupeiformes > Engraulidae > Engraulis > Engraulis encrasicolus. The sequence goes on along the minus strand of NC_085867.1, from coordinate 10,430,574 downwards.
TTGAATTGAAACTGAAACATTACATCAAATAGTCTTCCACATACGAGAAAAAAACAACCTGTCGCTTTAAATGAGCAGCCTCGTGAGGAGAGCCCCTCCCCTCTCCGTCACCGTCCACAGTTGCAGTGCTCCACTACCGTTCTGAATCTCTCTCTCAAGTTTTAACCACATCTGTCGCCGTTTGGTGTTTCAGCGACTATCAAACTAATCGACTGACTGCCAATTACAACTTTGAAAACAATAATTGACATGTTTGTGCTGACAACGTGAAGTTGTCGCGTGCTGACCAAGGCAACTACACAGGTTATAACGTAACATGGCTCACTGGCGAGTACTCAATCGCAAATTACATAGTCAGGTAAACGGCGCATGGATCGGAAAATCAGATCATTGTTGATGCAGATATGGTTATGAATGGTGGAAATGAAGGGGGGAATGGCGAAAAGTTATAGACAAGCAAAGATGCCTTCTTTTGGTGCAGTTGCAGCTGTGCAGAGCCAGCGCCTACATGCAGCGCCAGGTGTAAAGGCAAATTGTTGCGTGAGGAATTTAATATCTCTCGATCGGTTTTTTGATCGGCATGTTTTTCCGATCACAGATCAGGCTATTTTTGGCCATTGTCGGCCGGTCATGATCGGCAGCCGAGCAATCGGAGCACCTCTACTTTGGACAATTACACCTCCGCCGTTCTGGATTACATCACTTTCTGTGTGGACAGTGTAACAACATGGAAACAAGTTTGTGTCTTCCCCAACACACCACCGTGGATGACACATGAAGTTCAAAAGCTGCTTCGACATAGCAGCTCTGCCTTTAGGTCTGGAGACCAAGAGGCTACCGATATTATACTACCATATCTTACAATACCACGCAATACTTGCGATTGCACATTGTAAACTGTAAAAAATGCTAACCAAATGAAAGAAATTTCAATTACTCCAACACAACACACACTTATTTTTTTTCGCAATGAACAAAGGCTGTGGTCTTGTTTGATCATCTACTTCCTTCTGCCTATTCCATTATCTTGTCCTGCTGTCATTAAAATACTCCTGTGTCCTTCTCCTCTCTCCCGTTATTATGCATTCAGCAGACAACAGCAGTGTTTTGCCAAGAGGATGATGGCCACAGTTAATAGGACGCAGTGATGTGAATACTAAAGCCAAGTGACCTTTGAGGGATACACCGTCAGGCGCACACAAAGAGGCGCATGGTAAAGTACGTAAATGCAGACTGGCTTGCAACGCACACAAGCTCGGTATAGACAGGCCAGAGATTCTTTAAGTATAGAGATATGCCAATGTAATAGGTTGCTATGGGCACCTAACATGACCAGGTTCCGGTCTGCCTAAAGGGGCGTGTCATAATACTCCTAGCATTGAATAGAACAGTCCTTAGGTCAGCCTAGGTCTGCCTAAAGGGAGATTTCCCCCCCCTCCCCCTTGCAATAGTAGAACCCGGAAACAATGTGCCAATGGACTCTCTCTCTCTCTCTACTCTCTCTGGACAGGCTCTCCCAGAGCATGCGATACATTCCCGCACATACATAGAGTGCATGTATACCAAAGACATTCGATCGGAGTAGTATCGGTATCGGCAGATATCCAAATTTAGATACCAGGATCGGATCGGAAGTGAGAAAGTGTATATCGGTGCATCCCTAATCCCATGCACACTGTACATACGCACACGAATACGTACATTACTGCACATACATACTGTACCATGGGTGTGCACGCACACACACACACACACACACACACAGTAGCAAAGTGTCTGTGCTCTGCTGTGCTAATCAGGGCCGCGTTAACCCTCGCGGAGGCCCGGTGCAGATGCAATCCGGGGCCCCTACACCACATTATTATGAGCCATACTCAAAACGCATGAAACAACGCAGGCTACACGTTCTACTCCAACACATAAAAAGGGTGCGCTGAACCCCCTGCTGAGTTCACCAGTTGCAACGCAAGCCAATAGCCAGCTGACAGGGAGGAGATTCTGTGCACCGTTTGGCAGAGTAGGCTAAACGTTGGCTCAGCTAGAACTACCAAACAGAAGCACAACCAAAAGTCTCTTATTTATGCTACGTTGCTGCCGACCAATTTGTCGAATCGAAGCCGTGGGAAACACGTATTAAATAAGTAAACCTCCAATGGCATTAGAAAGACTGTCAAAAGAAAGAATTCAGTTCTCGCTTGTCGCAAGGGAGGGGAATCCCCTTAGCGAACCACAGCAAAGCGAAGTTGTCACAAAATCCCCTCAAAATGTAGGTCCTACCATAATCATTCAGAAGTCAGCGCTTTCATCTAAGCTTAGATGGTGCATTAAACTGCAATAGTATGCAATCATTACAGTAGACCACGGTGCAAATTCGTAATGTTTGGATGTGGATGTAGGCTATCACAAAAGTTTTTTTTCTCCCAGATAAGAGCCACTTGCTAACTAGAGAACAATCCGCGAGTGGTACCCAGGCATGTTTTAACGGAACACAAACCCGAACGCAAAGATGACAGAGCATCATTATTACAGTGCTTCAGGGAAATGGCCATAACATGTGGCTATATCATTTTAGTGTTTGCTAGATCGTTGGCTTGCCCTGTTGTTGTCAGACTGTCAGAACTTTGAGTGCTGGTTGGTGCACTTGCTACGTAGCATTATTGTGAACACTTTTTAAAAAACACATCAGAAGTGGTCCTCGCCGCGCCATACAAGACTTTTGTTTCGTTAATGCAGTTGGGTGCGTGATTTATTTCCCAATGTTTTAGCTAGCCTATAGAATAAGATTAAGTTAGGTTGGTATGTGCTGTGCTCTGATTGCAGCTATTGCAAAAGTCCATGATCGCTATGCAACAATTGCAAAAAGCGATTATAACACTGACATTACACAAAAATGAATAACGTTGCCAACCTTCTCTTCATTGCATTAATCCATGCCGGGCTGAAGTTTATCCGTACAATCTGAAGTAGCCTGACGGCAGATGCTTCTGAAGAAGTATCTGACTGAAATTATAAGTTCCGAAGACCTCCGATTCCTGCGTGCATGCAGAGGCGATTCTAGGCTCAGTCGGGGGGCCAAGCGAAAATTAAAAAGAAGGAACACTTGCAACAAATCCCCACTACTGTTCCCCAGCTACAGTCTTGGGGGGCCCAAGCTGCCTGTCTAGCCTGGTGACAAGATATGCATATGCGCCTCTGCTTGCAGCTCTGCTGCAGCACCGGTTGCACCATAGGATAACGCGGCCCTGGTGCTAATGACTGTAAGTGATGCAGGCCATTAGCCTTTTGTGGAAGGCACACACACACACACACACACACACACACACACACACACACACACACACACACACACACACACACACACACACACACACACACACACACACACACACACACACACACACACACACACACACGGTTGTGGGGTCTTTTGTGTAAATGGGCGCTGGCACTAAACAGAAATGTACACATAGACACAAAGAGTAGGCTGTCGCTTTTTTTGTTTAAAGGGCACACACATTGACAAATGCTCACCCACCCAAACATATCTGGAGACTTTGGATCTTTTGTGTAGTACACACACACACACACACACTGTAGACCTTTTGTGTTAGGAAACACACACACACGTTCATGTACGAGCGCACGCAAGTGCACACACACACACAAACACACACACGTATGCGCACACACACACAGACACACACACACACACGCATGCACACATGATGTGCGCACGCACACACGCGCAAGCGCACACACACACACACACACACAAAACAAGCTGTAGATCTTTTCGTGTGAAAAGCCATTGGCTGGCCTGACGCAGATAAGGCACGCACACACACACACACACACACACACACACACACACACACACACACACACACACACACACACACACACACACACACACACACACACACACACACACACACACACACACACACACACACACACCTCATTCACAAAGCCACAGCCTCAGCGTGAGACCCAGCTTTGACCTTTACAGTAACACGAGTTAGCCTAGTGCTTTCACTCCGTAGACAGTGGAACAAACACAGATACAGACCGGGAAAAGCCAAAGAGCCAGGAAGATGGCCATGATAAGGGACTGGTCGTTATTTGTTTTCAGGGTCACCGGAAGAGATCTTCCACTGGCTGTCAAATTTTGTGAGACTCTCCAGGAGCCGCATAGGAAGTGTCACATTGGGAAAAATGACAATTTTAGCATGCATTTTCAGGTCAAAATGAGTTAAATAGTTTGATAAATGACGATAACAGGTCCCCCTACGATAACACGAATAGATGGTTCCCAGACTATTGGTTCAACCAACAAAGAATTTTCAAAAGACCGGGGCACACTGTATCGCATTTGTGATATACAGTAGTCTGCCTTTTGCCAGTCTAGTTTGCCGATCCTCCCACATCTCTCTCTCTCCCACTCGCTTCCTGTTACCATCTCCAACTATCCTATACATGGGTTCACCATGTTTATAAACACAATGTTGTGAGGAGGGGCAAGACACTGGCAGCCAACCACATGAGCTAATTTTTTGACCGACAGTGGTTTCCAACAATCAGAGGTTGAGAGGTGTGCAAAGCTAGTGTCGCGCAGCCAGGAGAAAACAAACATTTAAAAACCATGTATCAAATAAAGGCAAAAAAAAGCCGTATTTTTTATTTTTTAAATAGTATCGTCCATGGGAATGCAAGTGATGAAGTGAAGCCTCACCTTGAGCGAGAGCGAGCCCGCCATGTAGAAGTGGTCCAGGTCGATGACGGAGGCCAGGAAGCCGGCCAGCGCCACCTCGTAGAAGTCGCTGCGCTTGCGCAGGCCGATGACGATGGCCCAGGACCAGAGGCCGATCAGGCCGTGCACGCCGTTGTCCAGCACGGCGCGTAGCCACACGTGCTGCAGCACGAAGGGCGTCTGCAGAAACTGGTCAGCCAGCAGGCAGAAGACCTGAGCAAACCACAAGGCAGACAAAGGTGGAAGCTATCAATAAACAACTTCAAATTAGTAAAGTATCCTCAGAAAATTATATAATCATCAGGTCATATCAAACTACTTTCAGCTGAACAAGTAAGGGATAACGGCCGACGAGGTGACAGGTTATACAAGATTAATGGCGAGGCGGTGGCTTTGAACTCTGGCGACATGCGCCAGCAGGCAGAAGACCTGAACAAACGACAAGGCAGACAAAGGCAGAAGCTATCAAAAAACAATATCAAAGTAGCAAAGTATCCTCATAGGATCATCAGGTACGCAGATATGAAATTGCATCGAGCTGAACAAGCAATGACAGCAGCAAGTCAGGTAGAAGCAATCAAAAAAATAATCAAAAACAGTATACCTAGTGCTTGCTACTTGCAATCATATTTGAGAGCGGCACCATGATATTGTTGGATAGTGTGAGAACCTCAATCTTAGGGAACGTAGGGCTGACACTGGCTGGCCTGTCTGCCTGTTGTTTGCTCCGGTCAATGCAACGTGATCTGTACCTTGATGATTCTATGATACTTTGATGAAACTGTGATACTTTGAAGTTGTTTTTCTTAATATTCTGCCTGGTCTGTGGCTGTTATTGTTTGTTCAGGCCATCATCAGGTAGATATCAAACTGCATTGAGCTGAACAAGCAACGACAGCCGCACGTCAGGTAGAAGCTATCAAAGCAAAAACTTCAAGGCGAAGTATCTGTAATTCCTCAATTTATAGTCTGGTACATATTTAAAAAGTACCATAGTATCAAAGTATCATAGTATCCTAAAGCAAGTGTCAAATTCAACAAGTCTTCTTGTTTTGTGTTTAGGCAGAAGGCCTTAACAAACAAACAGCCGTAAGCAAGGCAGAAGCTTAAAAAAAAAAACTTCAAAGTTAAGTATCTATAATTCCTCAATTTACAGCTTGGCCCCAATTCATCAGTGGCTCTCTATGGCAAAATTGACTTGTTTTTTTTCCCTTTTGTAATAAAAGCCTCCTTCAAATTGTAGCCTGCTCCTATTTGTGGGCTGGTCCAAACTTTATTAATAGCAGACACGGCTATTATTTGAGGAAATACTGGTATATAATAAAAAGTTAAATAAACCAAAGTAAAATCGTCGTATCAAAGTAACATTGCATCTTCAAGTAATTGTTAAATTCAATTGATGCAGCTGCCTTTTTGTTTTGCTTTGTGCTAGGGCAGATGGGCTGAACAAATAATAACAGCCACAGACCAGGCAGAAACTTCAAAAAACAACTTCAAAGCATCACAGTATCATCAAAGTATCAGAGAATCATCAAGGTACACATCACGTTGCATTGACCTGAGCAAACAACAGGCAGGCAGGCCAGCCAGTGTCAGCCCTACGTTCCCTAAGATTGAGGTTCTCACACTACACTCTCATGTTCTCCAAGAATATCATGGTGCCGCTCTCAAATATGACTGCAAGTAGCAAGCACTAGGTATACAAATACACCCAGGCTTAGATCGCCTGGGATAAAATTAAATTGAATTGAATTTAATATGAAATTAAATACTTTAATTATTCTATTTTTTCTTTTCTTAAATGTCACTTTCTTATTCTGTGTTATGTTAATTGCCCCGATCTGTCTGCAAGTGTGCAAGTAAACAGAGTTGAAAGAAACCAACCCCCAGGCCTGCGCTGGCCAGCAGGGATGCCGAGCTGAAGGTCTGCAGTAGAGCCTGGGCCTTCTCCGTCTCCACCGCCAGGTTCAGGGGCATGGCCAGGGACGAATGGCTCCCTCCGGCCCCACCACCTCCACCTCCACCGCCCAGCAGGGAGGCACCGCTGTCCAGCTTGGAGTAGAAGCCCCGCATCCTTCTCCTCCTCCTGGTTCTCTCTTCTCCTCCGGGTCACCCTCGCCGCGCTTAGCCTATGGGTGCTGGAGTAGTAGATCTAGGTGGCTATGGGATGGAAAATGGGACAAAAAGAAATTGGTAAATGAAACAGATTTTGCTTTGGTAATTGGCTGAGGATGAAATATCATTTCAGTCGAAAGTAAAAGTAGGAGTAAATTCATGGCACATTAGCACATGATATTACATAGCTGTTACAACTGTTATTACACTGAGATAAATAGACGTTGTTGTTACTGAAAAGCACTACAAACCTAAAATAAAAACACACCACAAATGTGATCCAACCAGCTCAGGGTCAGCTGATCGTTATGCAGGCACACTGGTCTACTATTTGCTCAGTTATCTGTGTTGGAAGGAAAAAGCATTTTTATTTTTTTCACTTCAACTTTCACTTTGTACATCTCTGGCACTACCTTGTGCATAGGCTATAACCTCACTAATCTCAGGGATAATGAAAAACAATCATTAAATTAAAAAAAACTGACACAAAACTGCAAGCATAACACTTGGCACAGAAAAAGAGGTCAGTGCTAAGTTAAATTCACTGGCTGCATGAGGGGAGTTGAGTGGCTGGAGGAGAAGAGTGGAATAAAAAATAATAAAATGAACGTGATGAGTGCTGTCAGATAGAATAACCTCATACTGACGTCTGACCAGGGCTGAACTAGGATGAAAAAGCTGTGAGGCCCGGTATTTTCAGTTATGACCAGTCCGCCAGCCATTGAGAGAGAGAATGAAGCCTGTGAAAACAGGTCTTAGTAATCTATTGCAAGCTATTTTGTCTAAAACATCCAAATCTAATAGATAAATATGAGTAGTGGCATGAGGACTGACACCACTGTGTCATTTCACGTGAAATCAGACACTTTGGGACCCGACCGACACGGATTTCAATCATACTTGGGCCGAAACGTCTGTCTGTCTGCCATGCTGCTAACCCAGTATTAAAACTGCAAGAAAGTGACACGGGAGTGCTGCTTTTTTACTATACATGTGTAATATGTAGAGCCAGAAAAGAGCTTGAAAACAACACCACAGACATCTTTTTGTGACTAACACTGACTGATATAATCATGACTGAATATATAGTGTCCTACCCTCATTTGTAAACCTTCGCTAGTCTGTTCCTCCCTTATGATTCATGTCAGATTCAAACCAATGCTGTTCTGGGGTGCTACCTTGTTACTAAAAAGGCACACCAAGTATGATTGAAATCCGGGTCGGTCGGGTCCCAAAGTGTCTGATTTCACGTGAAATGACCCCACTGCATTGAGGGGAGGACCAGGCCAAAATCATCTACAGTCCATCAGGCTAATGCCCTGTCTGCCTTATGGCCAATCCAGCAATACTTGTCTGGCCCATGAACCTGTACCACAGCAACATGGCTGCCAGACATGACACAGTGGATAATGGCAGCCGTCTCTGACAGGAGACGACAGGCCAACGGCACTGCTGCACTGCATGCTGGGATATCATCACCATGGCAGCAACAGTGTGAGTCTCATTGCCCTTGTCTTCCCTTACGAAGCCTACCATATATAGCCTAGAAGGGCGCTCTCTTCTTCTCTCAAAAATGGAAAAACAAATAAAACAAATACACAAACAATAACACACCCTGGAGGCAAGTCTGTGCGCCTCCTGTTCCTGTTCTGACCCTTCCGCCCACTAAGTTACATTGCAGCTGTAAGTGGGACGCGCAACCCAGATGAAGGAGCTCAATGTAATGACTAGCATGTTACTAGGCCTAGGATAGCATTGGCTGCTCATAGACTGTATAACACGCACATACACACACGCACGCACGCACGCACGCACACACACACACACACACACACGCACACCTGTACAGTAATTTCTGCGCTTTTCATAGCACAGCTATACAGTTACTTAGAAAGAATGCATTCTATTATCATGTAACCAAATAGTTTAAACTTTACTGTATCGTTTTGTCTGCTTTGCTAAAAATAAATAAACAAATAAAATAAAATAAAAAACCTACAGGTACACTGTTCCATAGGGGCACCTGAAACAATCATCAGCAGGGGATAGTCCACTCTCTGAAACAGCAACTAGTTACCAGGAAAACATGCGGTGCATACACTGTCTAGACCAGTAACGTTTACTTGAGCAACCTATTGCATGCACACAATCTGGACCAGCAAAGGTTACCATGGCAATCTGTGATGCATTCACTGTTTGTACCAGAAACGGTTACCATGTCAACCAACGATGGCTACACTCAGGGACCAGCGAAGGTTACCATGACAACCTTTCTGATGCACTCACTATCTGTACCAGAGACGGTTACCGTGTCAACCAACGATGGCTACACTCAGGAACACCGACAGGGAGGGAAAAGGGGGTCTGCTATACTGTCCCAGGCCCAGTGGGTGGGGGCCGGGGGGTTACCAAATCGGGTCCCCATTATCATCATTAATGGGGCGGGCGCTGCTCTGTGGTGACTGCCGTGAGTGAGGCGTGTTGACATGTTTTTGTCCAATGTCTTGTCTATGTTATGGGGGAATGTGTTGCTTGGGGTAAATGTGCTTGGGAATCTGACTGTATTGTGTTTGTTTTCATGTCTTACGCACCTCTCACTAGAAGAAATTTCCCCCATGGGGGATAATAAAGCTACTACTACTACTACGACATTGGTGTACTGGGATGCTTTGCCCTTGGCCCACTGGCGCTGGCAGCGGCCCTGGTTAGACTACACTCTGCATTATATTAACTGACTTGACTCTTGTGAAATCTGGCAATGCTGGGTTACTGGCAATCACAAAAGGGGCCACGCATGCCCAAGCACAGGGCAAGCACAGCACAGGAAACAGATGAAAGCAGTATCACACCATCCACCCACACGGAAAGAGGCTCGGTAGGAATCATGTTGGCTTCCACACTGAGTGTGTGTGTGTGTGTGTGTGTGTGTGTGTGTGTGTGTGTGTGTGTGTGTGTGTGTGTGTGTGTGTGTGTGTGTGTGTGTGTGTGTGTGTGTGCGGAATCAAACAGGCAATGAAAACTCAGAGAAACCAAATGGTTAAGCTTATACCTTCTGCATAGACACATATTGAGAGAGACCAGACACTGTTAAATATAAGACAACTGAGACACATCAGAATTCCTAACAGATGGCCCAGTAGTCTACACAACACAACACAAGATTATCCAAAGCCACCACATACAGTGAATGTATTGACAACATCAACAAAGCATCGTGGGTGTTATTCAAACTTGCAAAATGGATTTTCGTCATTTTGGATTTATTGCCTATGTCTAACGCGGTGTGTGGTAGGCCTACACATTTTCAGGGAATGGAAGATGCGTAACTACAACTGTAAACACATGGTAGCCTATTACTATGCTATTACTGAAAACGACGGGCCGACACATCTCCAACAAGATTGGCCTTTCTTCAATGACAATTGGCACACACTGAACGGAAACAAGGATGCGATGTTCGTTTTGAGTATTGCTTCAACGGTACGCATTGCATGCGTGAGTGACAGTGATGAATACAATACTCTTGTTGACATAACATAATAATTGAGATGAAAAAATCATTGACAGCTGCTTCATGTTCAGCAACAGCATGCTAGCGAACTAGCCTACCGCGTAGTGCTACCTTCTTTGCTACATCTCTTGAAGGAAGCCGGTTATAGCAGATAGCTTTTGACAAAGCATTGCATTTTTCAGGCTATAGGAATTTGGGAAACCGATGCAATGGATTAATGGCAATATAATATCAAGCAATTTCGAAGATAGATCATTCTCTTACCACATTATGTATTATTCTTTCTTGTTCAGCAGCACCCAAGTGTGTGTGTGTGTTTGCGTCTGGTCGATTGACACAAAAACGCCTTCCTTGTTATTGTCAAAGCGCCATTGGAGGAGGTGGCTGCCAATCCAATGATCCGGAAGAACCAGATGACGCTCCGAGGCTGCCAACGCACTCATGTATGCGCCACCCAATCCACGCACTCACGCTACAACACTGTAGTAGCAACACTTTCTCCCTGGACAACGCATCTCTGTTTGGAGAGAAGATATCACACATCTGCGAGACCGCTGGTGAGACAAATGTAGAACTATCGCTATTCTATGTTAGTGCGTGTGCAATTCCATCTGTGGGACACTAGCAGGCCACGGTGAGCAGCGTGACCCGGTTCTTTCTTTCTTTCTTTCTTTCTTTCTTTCTTTCTTTCTTTCTTTCTTTCTTTCTTTCTTTCTTTCTTTCTTTCTTATAGACTATGTACCCTATAGGCCTATGTATGTGTTTATTTGGTTGTTTAGTTGTTTATTTATTTGTTTGTTTGGTTGTTTATTTATTTGTTTGTTTGTGTGTTTTATATGCATATTTATGTGTGTGTATACATAGGCCTATGTATAAATATGTGGACCTATGTAGGCTATATGTATGGTCATAGGCTTCCTGGTGAGACTGCACAGGATGGACTCCTAACATCATGGTCGATATCCTTTTTCTTTTAAAATGGATGAAGACCTTTGTAGATAAGCCATATAGCTTTTAATTACAGTAGGCCTATACAAAGATCCCGAAGAACAGATTATCAGATAAACATAATATAGGGGTAGGCCTAGGTTATGGCTGGAACATGACAGGATAATAGTGGTGGATAAGTCACAATGCAGTAGGCCTACATTGTTCTTTTGTTACCAGGCTAAACCCTTCACACAATGTGTTCAATTCTAGAATGTCCACTTCTAAATAGGCTACCTATCCCCAGCATTAGTGTTTACTTTGTTCATCTTTTGACAAATTAATAGAAATGTCGCCCCCCTGTGGCTGTACCGCATCGATGCATAGGGGCAGGTTTTTCCTCTTGGCATGCTCTCCTTTTGATGTGTCTCTGGGCTTGTTGCTTCATGTCTATCGTTTGTCTAATTGTTTAGTTTTCCGGTGTGTGTTGAAGATTCAACCATCCTTTTTAATCGTCAGGGAAGTCTAGGTTACTCTGTGGAGAGTAAGCGCTTAGTTATTTAGCCTGGGGGATAAGCTTTGGTGTAGGCTACTGAAGCTTTGAAAGTTCATCCGTGTCCACCCAATCCATCCCAGACAAGACTTGTTGTACATCACAAAGCATGACCTCTGGTTCCTTGCCACATTGCACAGTCACTGTAGTAGATATGATATGTGTACCGTAAATGTAGGAGAGAGAGAGAGAGAGAGAGGGAGAGAGAGAGAGAGAGAGAGAGAGAGGATGGGGTAGAGAGAGAGAGAGAGGGAGAGAGAGAGAGAGAGAGAGAGAGAGAGAGAGCTGTCAGAAGTAGTAAGTGTTCTTGTGTTGAAGCCTAGGACGCCATTACAATTTTGCTGGTGGTGAGAGCATGACAAATGGGACTCGCTTCACGCCCTTTTGGTGCTTACGTCTTACGTCATATGGTAATCAATCATTTCAAACAAGCGATTTAGGGTTAGGGTTAAGGTTAGGGCTAAGGTTAGGGTTAGGGCCGTATGACGTAAGACGTAAGTACCAAAAGGGCGTGAAATTAGTGAGTCCCCATGACAACCGTTTAAATGGGTGGGGTATTAAGGTGGATACTTCATAAGAACAATCAGGCGCTCGTTACCCCATGAAGCAGTTGATTGGTTTGGAATGGTACCATCAACCTATCACCTTACAGTGATTGAAATTGCTGATTGGTTAGAAGTGATGGTTACCAGAGCTAGTGGGATGTCAGTATGTAGCCTACTGTAAGTTATTGTATTGTTTTTTGTAGGATCTTCAGATGTCATTTTTAATACTATGATGAACTGATTTCATTGAAGAAAAGGACCCCAGGAAGAATAGCTGGAATTGCCATACAATCCCATATCAATTTTTCTCCTAGTTTTATTTTGTCTCTAATGCCTGTGTGATTGTGCGTGAGATGATGTGTGTGAGTGTGTGTTTTTGTGCGTGTTTGTATTGTCTGTGACCTGCCTGGGGTGAATGTCTCAAAAACAAAAGTTGCTTACTACATTAGCTACTTTGTTGCTTTCAATGCATTTTCCCATTGGCAACTACCGAAGTTGCTAACAGGCTAACAACTTCCCTTTTGAGAAACTCACCCCTGGTCTATCCCTGTGTGTGCATGCATGCACCACCTGATGTAGCCCTGGGGATGCATCTTATCACCTGAAATCACCCTCTTTTGTTTTGTCCTCTCCTACTTCATGCCCTCTCTTGCCCTGAGGCAGTGGGTTCTTCCCATTATAACTCCCCTCCTCCCTTGTGCTTGTGGCCTTGTGTTGACGCCATTGACGACAGAAGTTTCATTCTTTATCTTGCAAAAGCACCATTCAAATTTCTCAATTGCAATGAGGATGTTGAATGGGGAAGGTTGAGGGCGAGAGATACTGGAATGTACATGTTGAGGTCAATGTACAGTAAGTACAGTGTTGCCAAATTGAACGGGTCATTTAAGGGTGGGGTTGCAGGTTAACCATTTTAAGAAAATGTACCATTATGACATCACGTTGGGGGTTCCGCAGGCTCATAGGAGTCTATGTAGAACCTTAGAATCCTGGGGGAGTTCCCCCAATGTGATGTCATACCTGCAACCCCACCTGACTGATGACAATCTGCAGAGGGAAAAAAAACACACCGGGAGGGTATTTCCCCTTACGAAAATCGACCATGGTTTTCATGGGTTTTTTTTAGCACGGTTCGGCACATTTTTCTTTTTTACTGTTCATTCATGGGTTGACTATGTTTAAAATGACCCATGGTTTTACTCTAAAAACTAACCATGGTTTTACCACAGTTTATGATTATTCATTAAATTACACTTAGCTGCAGCTATTTTATCGAACACACATATTGGTGACAGTCCTTGTAGGGTTAGATGCCTTGCTCAAGGGCACTTCAGCCATGGATGGAGGTGTAGGGAGAGGTAAGGGTGGGATTCGAACCTGCAACTCTGTGATCTTCAGACCAACTCCCTACCCAAAGTTTTCATGTTTTTTTGAGTAACAATGAAACCCTCAATTAACCATGGTTTTTGAGCATGGTCTGGGACTATAGTTAGACCATAGTCACAAACCATGCTAAAAAAAAACATGAAAACCATTAATATTCTTGATCCATGGTTAGTCAGGAACCACAGTTTTCATGGTTACCCAAAAGCATGGATAAGCCATAGTAATACTATGGTTGGTTCAGAACATAGAAATAATACAACTATGGGTTCAGAGTACTATGACATACCATTGTAAAAATCATGGTTACAGTAAAACCTGGTCGATTTTCATAAGGGTCTGTAGCTGTAGGACCACAAACCAATCACCACTCAATGCAGGCGGAACGACATAGAGTACTGTTAAAATCTTAAAAAGGTATGTTCAGAACTTCTCCAGTTGTTTCTGAAAATTCATCGCAGTCATCTCGGTCAAATGATAGTAAGCAACTCCACTCCATTTTTTAACTTCACGACTATGACTATCTGCCACCTCAGTTTGACAAAAAATACCTGGCATTAACTACTCGATTGAGCCATTCAGTGTCCGTAAAAATATTTTTTTCCCCTGGACAGACCATTAAAAACCGGGATAGGTGGCAACACTACGTATAATATAACATGCAAGTAAAAGCATGACCTCTTCTTTGTCGGATAATACTCAAACATTCATCAATGTCTATTGTCAATAGTCTTCCATATAGACCTTGTCCATGCTACTATATATGCAGTTTGTTCAACCGATCTTGTCTGCATCATCGTCCTAACCCATGACGTGTTGTGCTATTATCAGTGTGTGTGTGTGTGTGTGTGTGTGTGTGTGTGTGTGTGTGTGTGTGTGTGTGTGTGTGTCTGTGTCTGTCTGTGTCTGTCTGTGTCTGTGTGTGACTGTGTGTGCTTGCGTGTGTATGTGTGTGACGTGAGTGAGTGAGAGTGAGTCGCTTGCTTTTTCAGCACTAAGCTTTCAGGACAAATGACTGAAATGTCACACTCCATTCTAGAATGTTCCCCGTGGCATTGGCAACGCAGGGGCATGTGCCTGCCTGATATGTCAACATATTTACTTTGTCCCTATACAGCACAAGTCCCATCCAAGTCAGACAAAAGAGACACAGGCTTCTAGACCCGCAGGCTTAGGTGTGCCCTTAAATGGTGTGTGTGTGTGTGTGTGTGTGTGTGTGTGTGTGTGTGTGTGTGTGTGTGTGTGTGTGTGTGTGTGTGTGTGTGTGTGTGTGTGCATGCACACCAGCTGTACCTGTGTTATGTGTGTGTATCTGTAGGTGTTAGTGTGCTCGTGTGGTGTGTGTGTGTGTGTGTGTGTGTGTGTGTGTGTGTGTGTGTGTGTGTGTGTGTGTGTGTGTGTGTGTGTGTGTGTGTGTGTGTGTGTGTGTGTGTGTTTGTGTGGGTGTGGGTGTGCGCATGCATTTGTCTGTAGGTGTTTGTGTGCACATTTGGAGTGTGTGTGCTAGAGTGTGGCTCGGGCCGTATTTTTCTGTCCGAGCCCGGCCCTCAGCCGACAGAAAAGTGATCGACCCCGACCCGAGCCCGAGACTATTTAAAATGTTTGTGTCCGAACCCGTCCGAAGCCCGAGACCACTGTAATAACAACAGAACCTGTGCGCAAGCAAGATTTTCTATGTGGGCTCCTCCATACTCAAAATAGCCAAGATAGGCAAAGACGTTAGGATGAGGCAATTTGCAGTAGCCTAATTTAGTTACGCACGCATAGTAAGTATAAACACACACACACACACACACACACACACACACACACACGTGACAGCGCACCTTATGTTTCCTTCGGTTAGACTAACCAGAGATATTGGGTGCGGTGTCCAAATGCATGGGAGGGGCGTGAGAGGATAAGAAAGGCGAAAACTAGGGAATACGTTTTGGATGCAGTCAGCACGCTATCGAAGCATTTGTTACGTTACTGTTAATGCAAATAAATCCCCGCGAGCCCTGTGAAGCTGCTGCTCCTTGTCGTTAAGAAGGATGGGCTATAATTTAACCCAGAAGAACCTGATCGGCCCCCAAGAGAATGTCATTTCCCCTGATGTCCATGCGGTCAATATAAAATCAGGAAAGGTTGCACGCGCATAGTTACAACTGTACAGTAAAAGTGACAACAATTAAGAACCTACGTGAAGGACATGATATGTCACAGCGGACAAAGTAGTAACAGGAAACCTCTCCTACCTTACTCCACGTAGCTTGTGCATCTTCTTAGTTATCCATATTATGCTCCTTGCTAGCACATGCTGGAAATGTAATCCTTGGCGAACAATGCAGTGACAAACTTCGTCATTTTATGTTCAACATTCAAGACAGCCTCGGCATGCTAAAACATGGCCTAGGCTACACTAGGCCTACAACAAAAGACCACGCGTCCGCTGACAACTGTTGATTTGGCGCTTTTAAGAAAACAAGTTGACTAGGCATCCCTACTCGGCTGACTGGGAGTGAGCGTCCATGTCGCCACTGGTAACTGGCGCGCGCATACAGCCAATAATAATCACTCGCACGAGTAGCCTACCAACATTTTCATTTATGCATATTCAATTATTTATTTTTTAATCACAAAACTGCCGTTTGCATGAACTGAAACGTTTCCTCTGGTTGCTTACAATTTTCACAATGTCTGTTTGCTTCAAGCCCGAGTCCGACCCGAGTCCGACAGATATTCTATTTTTTTTGTCCGAGCCCGGCCCGGCCCGTCGGGTTCCGACCAGGCCCGTCGGGCTTCGGTCGGGTTGCCATGCTCTGGTGTGTCCGTGCATTTATCTGTTGGTGTGTGTGTGCATGCATTTATCTGTAGGTTTGTGTGCGTGTGTGTTTGCGTGTGCATTTACCTCGCTGTGTGTGTGTGTGTGTGTGTGTGTGTGTGTGTGTGTGTGTGTGTGTGTGTGTGTGTGTGTGTGTGTGTGTATGCTGAAACGCCTGAGGAGACCCCGTGTAATTCCAGGCGCCAGGTTGAGTCTAATTAACCTGTCTGATCGGCTCTGCTCTCTGACCGAGTGCTGACTCCTACATAGGCTACATTGCCCCTTCACCACACCACAATGACACCAAGCACCAAGAAAGCCCACAGGTAGTAGGATGGGTTGCCAACTGTGAATGGAAAAAGTACGGAACACTTTGTCGTGATGGGGGTCTGCGGGTCCCCCCCCCAGAAAAGTTTGCGTTTCTTAGATGTAATTTTTAGCGCATTTTAACGTCCCGTCTCCCGTTGCAGCTCAATACGGAACCCGTACTTCTATCTCTAAATACCGTACGAGACGATTCTGTATTTCAAGGGACGGTTGGCAACCCTAACAGGGAGGGACAAAAGGGGTCAGCTGTCCCAGGCCCAGGGAGATGAGGAGGCCCAGAATTAGGTCATTAAATTGTAGCCTATAGTATTGGGTGGTGGGGCTCTTTCAGGTGCCCAGCCAAAGCTGTCAGTACACCCTGCAGTTGCCACCTCTGTCTGCAAAAAATCCTGGACATTTTAAAACTCAAGCGACCTTTTGCTTGTATGCAATGGTATCCTTCATTTGTTTTTTTTTTTTCCTGGACAGGTCATTAGAATCCTGGACAATCACGAAAAACCTGACCAGGTGGCAACTCTTCCTGCACACAGTCGCCGAGCAGAAGGCAGTTAGCCTACTTAGCTAAGGCGAGTTAAAGGATTAGCATTGGCCACTTAAGGCCTACTGTGTGGAGCGACCAGACTTTCCCTAGATTCTGGGGAAAGTCCCAGATTTTTGGCGGGGTGTCTCCCCACCAGGCAAGCGCAAGACAATAAAGATACCCAGCAACAGCAGCAGCATGAGCAGAAGGTGGTTACTTACGTAGCTAATAAGGCCAGTTAGGAGATTAACCAGGGCCAGAGTAAGATGGCCTTAGGCCCCTAGGCTACAGGTTGCTGTGGGCCCCCCCCAGTGGCGGTTTTGGGGGGTATGATGTTGGTAAGCACAAATTCTGTAACCAAGCCAAACTAGTGGGGTCTCCCCCATGAGATTTTTTAAAAATAAAAACGCTCCTAAATTGTGAATTTTGACCTCTTCAGACAGCTCCCTAGGCTACTAAGTCATTCTACCACGTTGCATTTGACATCCTTCACTCCACGACTTGAAAATACAATCCAAATGTTCGCGTTGCATCTTACAGCAATGCATTGAACAGAAAAACACATCACTGACGGTCATCATTCCAGAAAGGGTTCTTATTCTTACTATGTAGAACTAATAGAAATGAAGTCAAGAGTGGCCACCAGCATGCCGTTGCGACCAGGGTACACTCACTGTAGCCTACACGAGAGCTGCTAAAAACTTGCGTAGGCCTGCCGTTAACTTGAAGGCTACGGGAAAGACAGACACCAGTGAAGTGAACCCATGTATGGATGAGCGAGTGAACCCGTTCCTAAGCCGCAAGCTTCATCAACAACCAAACATGTTACAGCGGACAAATAACCTTACCTTAAAATGCTGTCTTGACCGCAGAAATCCCAAACTTTCAATTAATCCACACGTTTTCGAAATTATTATCCACGTTCCCGTTTGTAATCCATGTGATATCATAGCTAGCCTAATCAAGAAAAGCATATTGTGCTGCCGTTAGCTATTCTCTTCAACTAACTGACGGTGTGTGGTTCATGTTATCTGCATATTATTCATTCGTTTCTTCTTGATATGTCCCAAAGTTCTAGTCCATGATTTGTCCACATCCAAAACACAAATGTTTCTTGAAAACTTTGATTGCAGTTCAAATGTGTTGTCAGTCTTCGAGATTAGGCCTATCATAAAAGCTTCAGTAAAAAATGTAAACATCACGCCTGCCTGCCTGAGCTCTACTTCCTGAATCCAATGTAAACGTAAGGTGTCAGATCGAGTTATGGATTCATCCACTCATCTGTCAATCATATTTTCCGGTGCGCTATTGGTATGAGCACAATCAAAATGTGCTTCAAAACGTGGCAGGGCATCGGCGGAAAGCCAATTAAAAAACAGATTCTCTGCCATTGACTCCAAGTCATTTAGAATTTGTGCTTCATTTGCTGTAGTAACGTGTTTCACCATCGCTGTTAAACAGTGTTTCTCGATAGCCACTGTGGTGTCGCTGTTTAACCAGTTTTATAAGAACCGCCAGTAGCAGACAACACAGACAGCTGAATCACGTCAACAGGATGAAGGGTTTAAATTCGGATGTCGCATTTGTCGCTTTTATATTGGTAAGCCGTGCTTCAAGTGCTTACATTAAGAACCGCCTCTGGCCCCCCCGTAAGGGAAATTTCATGAAAAAGGTACATAAACCGTGTCATAATTACAAGCTAAAATGTCAGAACAACATGTCAACCAGCTCTACTCAACACAGTGGATGAATTTTTGAAATATTGCACATTGTCACAATTCTGCAATTTCCCACTTTTGGGAAATCTGGGGCCCCCTGGCAGGTGGGGGCCCCAAGGCTGCAGCCATGTGTAGCCTGTGCGTTAATCCGGCCCTGAGATTAGCAGTAGCAGCGCTAACTATAGAGTCACTGTGTTGTTCTATGAGAGAGTCCCAGATTTTAGTGGTCTGTCCCAAAGCTCTGACTCACTCTGACTCATCTGAGGGATTCTGCCAGGTCAGCTGTATACAGTCTGTGCATACAAACACACACACACACAGGCGCACAGACGTCATACTGCCCAGTCACTCCCCGTCCAAACATCAGCCCCTCTCTCTCTCTCTCTCTCTCTCTCTCTCTCTCTCTCTCTCTCTCTCTCTTTATGCCAGGACGGGGTGTGGCTCTCCTTTTTGGCGTTCGACATTCCACAGCTGACGGGAAAGTGCAGAGCGCTGTTGCTGTGTATATATATCACTCCCTCTGCCCCCGTCTACCTCAGTCAGTCTCACAGTCAGTCTCTTCCTCTACTTCTGCCTCCTTCTCTCGCTCTCTCTCTCTTTTTCTCCATCCAGCGCTCGCTGTCTCGATCTGCCTTCGATCTGCCTTGCGGTGCCAGTGACGCTCTGCCTGCCTGCCCAGAGAAGTGAAGCCATAGGACCACATAGGACCTCATAGGACCACATAGGACCTCATAGGACCACATAGGACCTTATAGGACCATATAGGACCATGGCTCTCCACATTATTGTGCTGCTGTCGATGATCTCGGTGTTTGAGGTGGCACTGGGAGATCAGCCTGCAGATGAACCGCTGGTCAGCATAAGTGAGTTATCGTTTGCTCTTTGTCTTTCCTCTGCAAGTGTTTGGCAACTTTTTGTTGGTCATAGAATATGTGGCTCTTGTAACTGTGTATCAATAACCTTCTGCTATAAATGGTTAACTAATAGTTTGTTGTGCATCTATAATACTATTATAAGCCTTAATAGGCCTATATCATTATTAAATCAATGGTACAACAATGTCTAAGGTTATTGTTGTAAAGTGCTACCGTTCCTTTTTCTCAAGATTTCCTGTACATTTGTAGGCTTTTTGAGGGGTATATCTCTTTTTAGGATTAGGAGGTTTTGTGATGTTTTTATGCACTTTGTTGGTGGTGGGTTTTTTTGTGTGTCTTCTCTATTGTTACTGTCCATTTAAAAGAGCAGCCGGTTAAACTGAGTCATGGTTTGCGTTCACTATTTCCACATTACCAGTCGCTTACATAACATCACTGGAGGATAATGACATGGCATGGCATGGCTTATTCAAACTAGCCTGCCTGATTATCATCAACTTTCAAAACTCTTAGAGACTTTGAGGTCTGACCAAGAGCATAACAATTAACATTTCCCAAACGGCATGGTTGACCTGCCTCCCTTGCTTTGCTAATGGTTGTATGCTTCTCGACAAATTGGGAGCAATTCCTGATTTTTCAAGAGCTCAGAAACCATATTGTATTGCTCTTCACCTGACTAGGAAGCCAAGGCCTGGCTATATTCAAACACTCAAGAAGACTTTGACTTGAAGTGGTGTATTGTTCTATAATTAAGCATTTGTGATTTTCTTTTTTTACCCTGAGAACAGTTTTAGGCTCTTCGCAAAATAAAATTGCACTTCACTTCTAGTGCCACTCCAAAAATGTCTCATTGGTCCTGGTGTAAGAGTAGCCTAAAGAGCAAGGTTTGCAGCTTCTGAGACAGACATGATGAGCAATGTTTGTTGTCTATGTGCCATTGACGTGCGGCATGTAATGACTGCTCCATGATGTCACAGATTGCCCCCACCTTCCTCTTTCGGATAAACCTCACCGTGTGAGTGTCTAGTAGTATCAGCAGCTGCCTGCTCAAGTCTGTTATTGTGTGATTGAATGAAGTACTGCAACTGGTTGTCAACCTTACTGTATGTGAAGAGTTCAGATGCAAAACCCCCTAACTCCATTTCTGAAGACCTGCACTTCTATATTTTAGAGAAACCCATTGTTGGTTTGGTTTAAATTCATGTACTTGATAATACATATAAATATTTACATAACATAAATAAATAAAAAAATATATGCAATTTTGATAGCTTTGTATTAAATTAAAAATGAATTAAGATTATTTTTTGAAAAGGCACTTTTGCATCTGAACTCTTCATGTGGTTTCATACAGGGACAGCGTTATGGGTCCCTGGGCCCTCCAGATGGTGGTAGGAGCTCTATTAAGACATTGGCAGGTCATATGGGGGGGCCCTATCAGTGTTTTCCCTGGGGCCCTGTGTTAAAATGTTCTGTCACTGGTTTCATACAACCTATCATTACAATACATGCAGAACAGGGCTTTGTGCCTTCTGGTTTGGCTTTTGAGCTATTTCGAACCAAATCTATGGCCATATTCTTACAAGTGGCAAGTAAAGTTTGCGAACTTGATGAAATTAAAGTAGAAAATCAAGGTTTGTTTCCTTTGTAGCAAGCAGGGATTTCAAAATGGCGGACATAGAGAAGATCCATCTATTTGGAAATGTGTAGATTGCCAAGTCATAATTAATATTCAGATATTGATTGTGCTGGTGAAGATACATAAAGACAACACATGTGAATGCGCAGCATACAGTAGCCTACAGTCTGCAATTGAACTAGTAAAAAAAAAAACATACTCTACCTCTACGGTGAAAAGCTGGGTTTGTCTCCTTTGCTGAATTACTTAAGCAAGCGGGATTTGTGTCTTGTGAGACATTGACTTCGGAAATAGGGCTTGCAGTGTCCACTGCGCTAATCACTGGGTCAACTGTTTACCATCTGTGCTAACTACAGGAAACGTGCAGCTCCTTGGAGGCTGGAACCAAGTACATCCCGAGAAGCCTGAGATCCAGGAAGCTGCTAAGAAAGCAGTGGACCACTTTAATGTGGACTCCAAGGCCAAGAAGTACTTCAAACTGCTGGAGGTGTCTGCTGCTGAAACACAGGTAACAGTGATCTTGCCACATTAATTATTTTTATTTATTTTTAATGTTTTTTTTTGGGGGGGGGGGGTTCTTGACTTAGATGGATAGGGTAGTTTGAGGGGAGACAGTAAAGCCAGTCAGGGGAGGATCATGAAACAACCTCAGTCTGGGATTGAACCCAAGTCTCCAGTGTAACAGTCAGTGCCCTAACCATTTGACCCAGATTCAGGTACATTTAAGGTTAGTTATTTCATTTGTTGTGCTGTTTTTTTAACTGCCTCTGTGAATGAAGTAGGCCTATTCTATACAAATAAAGGCCCACAGTTATGTAGTGATGCCCTGTTTGGAAGGTGGAACACACAATTTGGAATGTCCTTGGGAAAGAAAGCTGAAAAGCTGAATTGTCTTACTGCCAAAATCAGTAACTGTTTTTCGTCTAATACCGGTATTTTGATTATTTAATGTTAGTTTCCAGGCCTGGCAAACCTTCCTCTGGTCAGTGCATGACTTCTCAGGAGAGACTGGAAGGCCCAAAGTGCCACAGTTTTATGTCTGCTGTCACATTGATGTAACATTACCTAAAAAGTCCATAGCCTAGTGGTTTCATGAAAACGGGTCATTGGGCATCAGTTCTGTTTTGTCAACTAAAACTTTTCGTGCATACTTGTGCGTGCAGACCTCCCCAGTCATCTAGTGTAGCCACTCTAGTATGCCGTTTCTAAGTCTACTTTGACTTTCTTTATGCAGGCATTTGAATGTATCTTTGTGTAATCCCTGGTCCCTTTTATACTGGCAGCCAATTGTATAGCAGTGTGGAGTTGTTTTCTTTTTAGTGAATGGGTCNGCATTAAGTCNTACACCACAATGTGAGTGGCAGGATTTCAGCTTGATGTGAAATATATAGGCTTACTGTAATATATGTAGACTTGCTGTTTACATTAGTTTACATCAGTTTTAATAATAGCACTTAAAGTCCACTATAAATAGCAGGTAGGCTCGTCTCATCAATCACACACACACACACACACACACACACACACACACACACACACACACACACACACACACACACACACACACACACACACACACACGCTCACACGCACACACACACACTCACACAAGTTAAGTCTGTGAACTAATAACCATTTATCTGCCTCACAGGTAACCAATGTGATCAACTACAAGATCACAGCCACCATTGGGAAGACCAAATGCCGCAAGGCTGAAAACGCCGACCTGGAAACCTGTGACATGGCAAAGAAGGTACCGTTAGTTCCTCGCACTGAAATCACCATGACATTCACATGGCATGACTTATGCACATTTTGCAGTGTTAAATCAACACTTAGAAATCTAACGCTCTAACATCTTCTGAGTGTAGCCTATTTGGTGCGATAAGTCAGGGATGGGTAACTGGAGGCCCAGGGGCCACATGCAGCAAGCCTCCTCACTCTGTATGGCCCGTGGATAAAACATAATTTTAAGGGTTTGTTTGTTTGTTTTTAAATTACTACATCCATTATCAATCCATTATAATTATACCGTTGGCCGTTAGAGAGCACTCATATTCGTTCCAAACAATATCTGCAGTCAGTGAGCAACCAAGTGCATCTCAAACTTTGTCAGATTTGTGGTCATACGGCCCTCAAATGTTATCGATGAAATAATGCTGCCCTCCTTATCATGAATAACGTCCCCTCGTTGTGTTGTAAAGAAGTGTCTAACATACAATCAATGGTTTTAAAGTAGACTGCATTAACATCAAGCAAAACTGGGAAACAAAGATAGACATCCTGTGACCTTTTTGACCTTGCAACTGCTGGAAATTGCCCATGACTTTCTGTTTAGCATACTGTATGCATAATGCAAGATGCCCGAAAGGGCCATAATGTCCTTTACAAATCTCTGTGAACGCCTTGAAAAGCCTTACCCAAACAACTGATGAGTAGTTGACACCAACGCCACACATTGTAATGTCTGCTGATGTGTTGTTGTTGTATCTCTTCCCACAGAGACTGCAGTGCAAATTCACAGTCCAATACAATCCACGCAACGATGAGTTCAAGGTCGTCGCCACAAAATGCAAGAGATCAGACCGCAGACCCTCAAAGGACTCTGTGGATGCGCCTGCCCAGTGAGGTTGCAATGATGGATTACTTTTTTTGTAAGCTTGTTATACTTTTGGTTACACTTCATTTTTGTCAGTTTTTTTTTGTACCATCAATTACACAATTGTGTAGCAACATTTAATATTATGTACTTAGGGTTTAGGGTCAATACTCCGTATGTACAGAACATGTGCATAGTATTGCATGTTGCTGCACATAGATACTGTAAAAAAAGGAACCGTTCAATATTGTTATCACATTTTTTCACTGATCTATTTTTGTACATCTCTCAAACATTTGGCCTTTGGGTGAGGGGTTGATGTTATTTATTGTATAGGATAACAACATGTTTTTATGTTAGGGCTTTGAGGATTGCAGGGTTTTTTTGGAATTGTATTAGGACATAATGTTTCACACCCACATAAGAGAAGCACATAAAAGTACCTTTTGGACAGATCTTTTGGACTTTTGGGAAAAGAATTAATAAATTTGAACTTCTCATTCAATACTGTGGTCCCCTTTTTGTCTGGTTGTGGGTATGGGTTTGTGTCAACACTACTGGAGTCCGTTTCTCGATTCTTGCCTTTGCTAACCGTCTTAAGTCGGTCTTGAGTTGGTCGTAAGTTGCTCTTGAGTTGGTCTTAAGTTGGTCTTAAGTTGGTCTTTAGACGAAAGACCAACTTAAGAACAACTTAAGAACAACTTAAGACCAACTCAAGACCTTGGTTACAACGTTGGTCTTAAGAACGAACAAAATGGCTAAAGTCGTTAGCAAAGGCACTGTCGAGAAACGACCCCCTGATTAATTGCCTTTCTAGAGCACACTTGCAGTGAAGAAACACTGTGACATATTATTTCAGCTTTAAAACAATGTTTAAAAACATCGTTTTAGTGGTTCCCCGACTTGTAAGAGGTAGAAAAGCAGTTCTGAATTTACTTTAATATAATGATGTCTAGGGCCTACAGTACCTGCCCATCCTTCTATAGTTTGAATGAAAGACAATTCTGCTTCCAGCAAGCAAATATGTCTCGTGAAAACACAAATAATCCCAGGGGCATATTGAGTGTAGATTTTAAGATGTACAATGATAGTTTACACATGAACATCTGGTAATACAGTACCTGAAGATTTTTTTGGCCTTTAGAATGTGTTCAATTCCTTGAGTAGAAAACCGAGAACTCAGTTATAAATACATGGGTTCACTTATAAACACAATGTTGTGAGGAGGGGCAAGACACTGCCAGCCAATCACGTGAGCTATTTTTTTTTTACCGACAGCAGTTTCCAACAATCAGAGGTTGAGTTGTGCGCAGCTAGTGTTGCGCAGCCAGGATAAAACAAAACATTAGAACCCATGTATGTAAATGAATAAATACTTAAAATACTAATTAGCGATTTTCTGTTTCACAATGAGAGAGTTGGCCTGTATTCCTGTGTCTGGCCACATATGAAATGTACTGCACTTGGGTAGGGTATGTTTTGCTTTAATTAGAGGTTTTTTATGTGCCACAGTCTGCTTCTGTGACGCCAGGTCTCAGACTGGCATGCTGACCGCCTGTTACACACACACACACACACACACACACACACACACACACACACACACACACACACACACACACACACACACACACAGCGTCATTACTCATGGTCAGCAATGATGTTTTTTTCCACTGCCTTTCCCTCAATCCTGCCCATAGCAACCAGTTGCAGCTTAGACTGCCAAAACAGACTTTGTTTTACTCAAAAACACACACACACACACACACACACACACACACACACACACACACACACACACACACACACACACACACACACACTCCTACTCACACTCAGGGAGTCTCTCTCTCTCTCTCTCTCTCTCTCTCTCTCTCTCTCTCTCTATCTCTCTCTCTCTCGCTCTCTCTTTCTCTCTCTCTCCCTAGGCTTACACGGGGTCTCTATGTGTTCTTGTGGGATTGGGTGGTTTGGCGGGATGTTGTGGGGGATGAATGTATCTGTAAATTTGCGACATGTTTATTGGTATCTGTGTAACCGCGTATAACAGGAGTGATTCAGTTACTCTGATGAGGCGTGTTTAACTCAGCCCTCTGTTTATGTAGCCATAAAAGTCCACAGTAGAATCATTAAGCAAACCTACTGGACAAAAATCATACTTTCCACTTGGAAGACTGCCGAATGACAAAGCGCGCGCGCACACACACACACACACACACACACACACACACACACACACACACACACACACACACACACACACACACACACACCAGGGCTTGACACTGGCACCAGCCAACCGGCCAAATGCTGGTAAAACTTGGCTGTGGCTAGTAATGCTTTCATTGTCACTAGCCAATTTGGCTGGCAGCTTATTCCTTGGTGTTACATACGCATCATAGCCTATATTCTATTGTTCGCCCTTTCTGTATCAATTGTTTGCATTTGCATTTTTTTTTTTTTTTTTACGTTTTTTTTTTTTTTCTCCGGGCCGGATGGAACCCTCTGGCGGGCCGGATGCGGCCCGCGGGCCGTATGTTTGACACCCCTGCTGTACTTAAACATTGTCAATTCTAATATGCGGATTCCGGTCCTTCCTTGCTCACTTGCCTCCTTGTGGCCTTGTGATGACATCACCGACAACCGAATTGTATTTCAATGTCTCGCAAAAGCTCACTTCTAATGTCCTTTTCTCATTTGCGAATGACGAATAGTCCTCCAAAAGCTGTTGTGGCTACGCTGACAGCGGGGAAACTTTATTGTTTTCTTCAACGAGGCAGGGCGTCAACGAAACACGAGGCCACAAGCACAGATAGAGGACGCAAGTCCTCATATATCTCACAAGTGTATGACCAGCAGGGGGTAGCATTGCACAGCTCACAGCTCTCCTATGTGGCAGAACAACTCTGGAAAAAAATATAACATGCAAAATTATAATTGTTCAGATTTTACTACTTTTTTGTATGTGTTTGAGTAAAATGAACAGTTTTCTCCAACAGTCAAGATTTGAAGAGTTCAGATGCAAAATCCACGTAACTCTGGTTTGGTTTACATTCATGTACTTGATAATACATCTAAAAAGTTATATTACATAGGCCTAAATAAAATAAAAAATAATTGTATGAAATAAAAATAAAGACTTTTTTTCTCAAAAGGCACTTAGGGGCTTTCGCATCTGAACTCTTCCTAATTTCAAATGAAAATATGGTCATTTACAGAATTTACGTGAACTTAGACTTTTTTGTCCATTGAAATTTCTCTTAAGTGGTGGCAAAAAAAGTCACAAAAAGGCAAACACGCACCACAATCACCATAATACTGAATAAATAAATGTGGCATGAAAATAAGATAAAACTATAGAATAAAAACATTGATTTGTCCATCTCGCTCACTTAAATATTAAAACGGTTAAACACAACAGTACAGCTGAAAACATGATGTGTTTTATGGAGAGTTGTGATTGAAGGCAGGGCCGGTTATAAGCATAGGCCGGCTAGGCGGTCGCCTAGAGCGCAATGTGAAGAAGGAGCGCCGAAATGGCGCTCTCCGATGCGTAATTTTGCGATATGGAGTTTTTTTTATGAAGTCGCAATCAACAAAGCGTGGCAAAAGCGCTCCTCACGGCAAAGCGCCCCTCAGCCAATAGTAATATCGCTTTCAACTGTCTCTGGTAAGTCTGTGAACCAATAAACAGACAGACCTGAGAAAGGGGGCGGGACTAGTGACAACGTGCAATCTATTTTGAATTTGGAGACTCATTCGAGAGACAGAGGGCAAGCGCGAACAGCAATGCTGCTCTGCTGGGTGGAGAATTGTTATGTTCTCATTAAACCAGTCATTGCATGATGCAGGTGTTGCAGAGGGTGTTTTGGAAGTATGTGGTTTAATCAGCAACCGTTTGTGGTAATGTAAAGCCTAATAGTTATGAGGCTACTGTTTGGAATTAGAGGGAAAAAGAGCTTTGCTTTTGATCTGAGAAATCGCTAGTTAGCATGCTAACATTAGCCAAGTATGCCAAGCAATGAAATCTAGTAAAGTAGGTGTTAGTAGCCTACTCACTAACACCCACCTGACATCATAATACTTGCTTAGGTTGACCAGCAATGTAAAGTAAGACTGGTGCCATGTTTAAAACAAGTTACGCTGCCATATCTCCTTCCATCCACTTGAATGAATTACCTGCTTGTTGTAAGCTTAAAAAAAAAACATTGTTTCCAGACCAGAATGACATATAGGCCTACATTAATCATGTAAGAGAACCATGCACAGCATGTTTTCATGCTGAGTGATGTAGTATTGCAGACAAGTGAGGCTATTTACTATATTTTGTATGTTATGAAATTCAAAAGCGTGACAGCTTTTCTCCCTTTCTCTCACCCTGTCCCTCCGGTTCAAACACATAGATAGCCCCTTCTCATTCTCCTACTCACAAATGCACCACTATTTCCAGTACAGAAATGAAATTGGTTTGGAATCATAGACAGCACAAATGTGTAGCTTATTAAAATTGTTATGCTGCCATGCTTTGTGATGCTGTAGGTAGTGTAGATAGGCTATCAATGCAGACCTCCTTGGTAGGCCTATTGTCTACACATGCATTTGACATGCAAATGTACTGTACCACTCTCCTGGCATTTCAATTCCATTTTACAATTCAAACACATTGATAACCTCCCTCTCATCTGGGGTTGGGGGCACCACCACCATTACATCCAAGACTCCACACAGTGAAGGTACTTTCATGCGACTCAATCTGATGTGTTGGTCGGCTGTCCAAAAGAACCAGAAATCCATTTGATGCAAAACAGTTATTGTTCTTGATGCTATTTAGTTAAGCNTACTACTCTTGTGTTCTGTAAGGTATAAAAAGGGGGGGGGGGGGGGGGGGGCTGGGGGGCGCCAGAACTCAAACTCGCCTAGGGCGCCAAATAAGCCAGAACCGGCCCTGATTGAAGGACAGGCCTGAGGGGAAGAAGGGTCCCAGGGGTAGCTGCAGGCGGCGACAGGGAGACGTCCTTGCCGTTACTCTGCCAACGTGAGATGTTCCGGGACTTGTCGAGTGAAACGTCAATGAAGGGTGGCTCCCGGCTGATGACACTACAGTTACCCCGTTGGCACCGTCGGAGTTGTGTCAGGCGGAAACACCATGCAGGTAGATCTTATCTGTGCTTCCTCTTACTAAGTGTCTTCTTTGTTAAAGTCTGTGTGTGCAGTGTGAAAGTTGCAGATGCTCGTGTCCACTCACCTTGCCGCCATGATTGACAATCAGTGTGTTTTGTTTATTTGACAGAGGGACAGTTGGACTGGGGGAGAAATGGGGCCCGGGTACTTTTGGCTTAATGGGGCCCCTCATGATTAGCGGTGCAGAACTGACTCACCGGTGGGCCTCGCACCCTCGTGGGCCCCTATTTTCAGAAATGTAAATTTAAAAACAAAGATTTTTTATTTATTTTTTTACATTTCTGAAAATAGAGGCCCACGGGGTTGCAGGGCCCGCTGGGAAAAGTCCGGCATGGCAGATGGACAGTCCAGTCCTGCTGGTAGACCATGGTCATTGTCCCCTGATTGTACATTTAGAATGCTTCAAACACCTCAGTCAAACTCTTAAGTTTGTTTTCATTAATCACTGCCTTGAGGATAAATGGGGGTGGTGTAGGCTATATAGACTGAATTTATCATTGTTGATCATATATTGGTTTTCATTAATAGATACATTTTACATCACTGAAAATAATACAGAGGACATGACCTCTGTGTCCTCAACGGTAGTTGGTAGGGTTTTACAGCAGTGCACACAACAGTAAACTAGCTTCATACTGCAGATAGGCCTGTGGACAGGCCTATTCACTACTTGCTGAAGATACTCCACTCCATCATACAGTAACAACATAGCTATGACATTACACAGAGCCTTAAAGGAACTCTCCGCCCTTTTTGATATTCACATATTTGCAGTATTTCCAGGCATTATTCATGAATGTACGTATATTGTGCATATTATTTTCTTCTCAGTGTTTCCAGTACTTAGATTCATTGGTGTCAGAATTATTAGCATAGCTTAGCATAATCACTGGAAGTAAATGAGAGCATTAGCATCAAGCCACAAGTGATCACAGGACAGGATTGAAGTTCTATTTTGCATTCTGGTGAAATTTACATTCATTTTAAAGTAGTTTAGTGCACTTGATGATGTTTTGTTTGCTCCCATAGACTTGCATTGCTATACTTAATTTGGCTATACTTTGGCTAAACTAGGCAATGCAAACATATTGACGAAAAATTCCATGTATTGTCATATTTCACAGGGATTTAACTACATATGAGCAATTTCTTGAAATGAGGTAGACCGTTCCATTAACCCTATCGCGCCGGATGCATCATCTATGATGCATCAAATTCAAAGCCCTCTCCACGCTGACACAAAAAAAAATCCATCTCAAAAACATCCTGCGTGTCATTTCCAAACGTCCTGCAGTACACGGAAACCGCCACAAGAGAGCAGCGGTCAACAACAAGTTGATCACAGCTCGGCGAAAAATGCAAAAATGGAGTAGAAGCGGTTTCCCTGACCGACGCTGAGATATCGTCAAATTGCAAAAGGTTTGTGTACAAATTTCCGAAATATAACTCTACATCCTTTCATTTGAACACTTGCTTTGTGCAATTAATCAAGGAAGAGTTTATATTTTTACACCGTGTTGCAGAGAGATCGTGCTAAAACTGATGAAACATATAAGCACCATCCGGCGGTGGCAGGAAGTCAGCCATCAATGCATTTGCTCCATAGGGAAACTTACAAAGCATACCACGACGATCGTTTAACAAAACACACAAGTTGTTTTACTTCAAGACAAAGATATTGCCTTAAGAAACAGGTTTTACTTGCAATTTTGAAAATGTAATGCAAAATGTTGAAATTATGATCTCGTAAAAAATGCATTGAAGTGAATGGAGAAATGGTCCAATTGTAGTAATGGACCCATATATTCAAATTACACATAAAAAATGAATAATGATCTATATTACACTCATAAATAGGTTGTTGAGCATGCGATCAGCTATGTTTTTACATATATTTTAAAAAAATTACCCAACTAGGCTGTGGGAAATGTAAAATATGGTCCTGCTAAAACAAGGATAGGCTTAAAAAAATGGCAGGATCTCACTAAATATTTAAAGATAATCCTCAAATTAAATTGTCTGACAACTTTTTTAAATTAAAAAAAAAGTTGTAAATGCATTAAAAGTCATTTTTCAATGGTCATGAAATTGGAATTTTCATTCATTAAAAGCCTGATGCATCATATATGATGCATTAAATATCTCAGTGACCTTAACAAAATTTTGAATTTTTTTTTACATTTCTTATAAGGGACCAATATTGAAGCAAATTCCAAAAAAAATGAATTTTCTCTCTTTGCTTTCATGGTTCAGGTTTCACAGGGTTAAGTAACAGATTGAAAACAGGGTCATTAGCATTTTGCAGAGGGTCTGCCTCAAGAGGTTAAAATATCACACACTGGATATAAATGGGTGAATATTCTTTATTTGTCGCATGTTTTTTGTGTGATTTGCAGTGAATCTGCAGACACATTTAATCCAATAAGAAAGCAGTAATTTTATTCAAGATGCAATTTGAGCTGTCACTTGGAAGTGTGTGGTAAATAACCAATCCGCTTCACTCAGCTTCATCAACTGTGCCTTTTTCCACACATTTGTCGGCAACATGAATAGGAGTCCCATCAAATGGTACATGAAAAGAGAAGTCACACAGCAGACCCTGTGGAAAAAAACAAAAAACAAAACAGATTAACAACAGCATGCTTACAATAAATTTAATGTTGAGTCCTGTGAGAAATCTGTGATCAGCTGCAAGACCTCGCAATTGAATTCTCTTAATTAATTAAGAAACAGTGACTCAAAAACTGATGGTACGATTTTGTATCCCGAGGGTTATTAGTACAATTCCTGTCCTGCAGAAGAAAAAAAACTGCAGTTTAATTCAGCACTATTCTGAGAATATATAGTGTTGAGCATTTTTTTGTGGGTGCACCATGTAAGATGGTGGCCAGAGTAGGTATTGCAACTATGCTGAACATTGAAAGTGTGCTGCCTTCTGCCAAATTTGATCTTTTCATGAGTATTTACTAAATAATAAACCAACATTTACTAGTATGACCAAGTGAGTGAGTTTTGCAGCTAAAATGTCCATTTCTGGAAATTCAAAATGGCGGACGATGGAGAACACCCCCCTTTTAATGATAAGTGACATTTTTCCAGGCAAGATAAATATTTAGAATTTGATGATGGTGGTAAGTATTTGTTAAAAAGGTACTACTAAAACTACTAAAATGACTAAAAATATTACACAGTGCACCTTTAATGAATTTTAGTTCCGTGTAGGCCTACTGTGTGCTGCTGTGTCACAATGGCCCTTTCCTTTTGTTAATGTTGGCATGCATTAGGTTAAGCAGAACACACAGTCTGGACTATTTTCAGTCACAGGTATTCAGCTCCTGTTCATACACTGTACGAGGGAATTGCAGGGTTTAAAATTTCACATCTCACGACTCATAACGTCCTCACACTATACGACTATGCATTAGTCACTCACCTCTATCCACAGGGTAGGCCTAATGTGTAGATCTGAAGTTTCAATTATGACCTTCAGCCTGTAGTTATATCCATTTACATGCTGTAGAACAAAGAACAGAATACATTGAATTCAAAACACATGAACAGCTTCTTTCCAAAATGAGATATATCCTTTTTGGAACATTTTGGGAAATTGACATTTTTGTATTGAGCATTCCATTGAATTACATTGTAAAATGTTTTTTTTATAGAGGTTTAAAAACATTTGAATGGCAAGAAGTCACACATAAATGACAGGACTTCATAACAGTCAATTCCAATATTAAACTGCAAAAGTAAAAAATGGATGATATCTCATTTTGGAAAGAAGCTCTTCACATAGGCCTAGCACTCAACATAAGGCCTATGTATCTTTTGGTTGGTTTTCTCGTAAGCCCTTAAGGATCAAGACTAATGTTCACTGCCAAGTGTTGTTCGTGTATAAAAAAATCTTAGCTAATACTAAGCTATCAATCATCAAAAGAGCAAAAATCATATCACAATGTTTGTTAGCTGGAATACCTGACGTTGTGCTGATACCACCTCGCCCAGTCTATAGGCCTGGCCTATTGGTCGACGAAGCATCCAGAGTCCAAAAGCAGTGCTGGCTAAATCTTGGGCTTCCTGGCCATTCAGATCCATGGGTTTAAAGCCTCCTATTTTAGGATCTATAATAACAACCATTATAATGTATTATCAATAGATGTAACATAACTTTGATAACTTTTTTTCACACCAAATCATACTCATTATTGTTTACTCAAACCCGTCAAGGGGAACATCAACATCAGACAACTTCAATAGGCCTACACGTTTCAAATAGAAACAGTATGATAATACTCACATGGCCTTGCTTCCTGGGCAGATGCCAGGAACAGCAGGTTGAACAGGAGCAGCGTCACAACACACAGAGCCATGTTCACGGGAGTGCAAGTTACTGTAGAGAGAGCCT
Source organism: Engraulis encrasicolus (assembly GCF_034702125.1). Taxonomy (NCBI): domain Eukaryota; kingdom Metazoa; phylum Chordata; class Actinopteri; order Clupeiformes; family Engraulidae; genus Engraulis; species Engraulis encrasicolus. The sequence goes on along the minus strand of NC_085867.1, from coordinate 10,396,723 downwards.
CTGACACTTTCACTACAGAACAAGATGCCAATACTCAAGAACCCTCCATCTGTTATATAGAGCATGGAGAAGGCTAAAAACAACATGGTCATGATGAGTTTAGTTTATTTGCACCAAAGGGTGAAGTGATGTGTAGGCATTTCTGTTGACATTGCACATAATTCTTTGAAAAAATGTTGAAATCTTCATTGGGAGGAAGGGCAAAACATATTTGACCTTTTGTACATCAGCCCACATCATTTGTACATCATTTGAATATATAATACTGCAAAAATGAATATATAATACTGGTTTTTGATGGTTTTATGCTGTCCGATTTTTTAAATGTCATATTCGGTCATCATTTTAACATGTGAAATAAGAACAATAATATTAAAAATATGATTATATTATATATAATGAATATAAATAATATAAAATATTTACAAATATTTGTTCACAGTAATTATTATATTAGGACAAACATATTTTGTGTGCGTCCAAGAAAATTGTGTCAACACACTGTTACCCAATGAAATCAGCAATGGTTTGGTCCTAGGCCTATGACCAAAAAGTCACTAGAGATGAGATTTATTTGACGGGATCTGGACCATAGTGGCTCGTTCCTTTCAAAGAGCTGTTAAAAAATCGGTGTCTTTTGAAAGTTTTTGAATTATTCATTCAGTGTCAAGAAGTAGCATTTTTGACTCCACCTCTAGGTAATTTTGTCCAAGCAACAACTGACAAGCCCAATTCATTTAATGACCATTTCCGCCACTCTCTGTTCACTAGTTGTTCTATTCTTACCAAGTGCGTTTGCAAAGAAAAAAAAATATAATCAGCACAAATTAGTGAGATGGGCCTAAAGCTGGAGCAATCCAGAGGGTCTTTATTTTTTCAGTAGTAATGTAATAATGGCTAAATTCTGGTGCCTGTGAAGAGATCCTTCCTTAATAGCAAAGTTTATATTCACATCTGAGTGGGCCTACAATATCACAGACTGCTAGATACAACTCTGGCGGAATGCTGTCCATGCCTGCTGACTCTCTCCTCTCAAACGATCTATCATGTAACTCGTGTAATGGGATCGATTTGTCCAAACCTGCTCGATCTGAATCATTTAATGTAGGTAGGTGAAGATGATTCAACACACAACATTTTGTTTACTGTGTAGACGGTGATGACTAAAGTTTGCCGTAGAAAGATTGAAATGTACTGCTGACGGCTATGGGATGTAGTTATGTCGCCCTCTGCTGTTCGGACTATATCAATTCAAGACTTGGATTAATTGTCAAGGACCGGAAAGTAGAAGGGTGTGCCCCATACTTAGGACTTAGATGCCCCATACTGTCTGATTGCTGAATCCTTTGACATATAGACCTAAGCAGCGGATGCTGACATGCAACATGGTGGGGTGTCAGGCCATTTGAACAAGAAGATTGGGTCATGATAAATAAATAAGCTTATCATTGATAATAAGGACACCTTGGCCTTTATCTGGTTATTTTACTGGTATTTACACTTTTACTGGTAGTTACACATTGCAGTGTACAGCCGTCTCAAAATGTTTTGTTGCCTAAACATACACCTACGACCAAAGTTGATTTTCTGAAGAGGTGAGAGTGATTTAGTGATTAAGAATGACACCCGATCTGCATAATTGAAGTGTTTTGAAGTGACTTATCTGCTCATTGGCACATTATGTTCGATAGGCGACAAAACTTTTGTCTTGGGATAATCTGCCCTGTCTGTGTTCATTCAAGGGTCAATCTTTCTTTGGTGCATGACATTTTGTACATACAACTTCATTCAGGAGGGTTGTAGCTTTCATATGAGTGACTTCTGAAGCCAATGATTTGTTGAAAGTCAGGTTATTAGTTGTTGTTCCAAACAGATGGATAGGCGACAAAACTTTTGGAGACGGCTGTATGCCACTTTTACATTGTAACCTTATTGCCACTAAAATGTTAATGACCATGTATTAATCCTACTTTGCGATGACAACACAGAGAGGCACAATGTTGTTATGATGTAGTTAAGTTTTTTCAGCTAATAACGAACAGGATCACCAGCAGTCGCATCTGCATGAAAAGGGCCTCTATACTTTTCTGTAAAATATGACTACTACCTGCAGTTGATGGTTTGAAGATGGTTTCATGTTGCAATGCTGCTGACGTTTTGAACTTTGAAAAAGTGAGAACAATGGAATGGCATTTCATAACTGTCAAATGAAAGGTCAATTTTCCTACTATCACTTACCGGTATCTCCTTGGGCAATGGCTCAAACATTTCCTGAGAAGGAACAGGCATGTGTAACTGCACTTTTGTTTCTCAATGTTTAGACGTCAATCATGTCTTAAGTCTTGAACACATTTGATCAAGACGAGTCCACAGTCGCAAGAGGTGTCATTGTTGAAAAACTCCCTTTATGCATTTATACGTGACCAACAAGTAAGACCAGCTGTCATTCTCCAACCACATCAATTCAGTCGCCCGGTCCTGCAGATTTGACATGTTCAACATGCAGAAAACCAGACCCTTTCTGGCCCAAAATCCTACATATTGACTGGTTCAGGCCATGTTCATGCCCGGCATTGACTACTGTAACTCCCTCCTGGCAGATGTACTTGCTTGCAGGGCCCTAAATTAACTTTTTTCCATCACCAGCCAATTTGGCTAGTGGATATTTTTCCTTACCAGCCAAATAGAAGTTCCCCAAGGAAGGAAGGAGAAGAGATGAGAGGAAAAGGAGAGGAGAGAGGAGGAGCTCTTCTCTACCATGCGCAACAAAATGACAAGAAGCCTATGTTTAACTAAAAGTAAATAATATCACGGGAATCTTCGCTTCCTTTGTTACTTCCATAGCGTCGTTTTTGTTTTTTTTGTTTGTTTTTTTTTTTCTTTCCGATGGCGTGGGCTTTCCAACTTAGTTGCGCCAGGACTCGGAACAGGACAACTGACAGCTCTACGCTCACACGACTCTGACAGTCAGCTCTCCACCTCTGCCCTTGTCGCAATTTCGTTCCACATCCACTCCTTTTTAACGTCACTAGTCTTATTGTTACAATTACTACAAGCATTCACCAACACAGAGAACCTTACAGAGCAGAAGTAGCTCTGGGCATAATCTGCGTAAGTCCTGTTATTGAAACGGTCAGGCCCTCGCGTTCAAAAAGGCAGCCTGTTACAGCAAGGTTCATGCTAGTAGCCTAATAGGCCTAATAGCAGTCACGTTAAAAAGGTTGTAGCGAAAGCGACAAGAGCATAGGAGGAGAGCTGCCTGTCAGAATAGTGTGAGCGTAGCTGACAGAAGGCTGGTCGTCTGAAATGTTTTCAGTCCTGGCGCGCACAGCATGGATAAATAATATAACACGGCGCACAGCATGGAGTTGCCGCTGTCAGCATCGGACCTGTCGCTTCTATGGGATCTGTCGCGTTTGTCATCTGATTGGCCGAAATTAACGATCCATGTTTTAGGGGCTGTCCCATAGAGGTAGAAAATAACACTAGAGTGGACATGGCAATTCAGTACAGCACTGGGAAATGGCACATGGCGCCTCCCATTGTCTGTAGGTAGTGTAGGCACCTTCAGTCAATTCAAGTCAATGGAGACACGCCCACCTCTGTTAAAAAAATGACTAAAACTGTGTGAATATGAAGTAACCCATTAATCAAAGACCAGATTTGAAATGTCAGGATAAATATCTACTTAAATCATTTAAAACCGCTGCAGGCGGTCTAGAATGTGGCGGCACGTTTGGTATTCACTCAACCCCAAAGGACCCCTGTTACTCCTCTATTCATCGAGCTGCACTAGCTAGTGCTCTACCTATCCCTACCCGGATCAAGCACAAGGCCTTGACCCTTGCCTACAAAATCACTGCAGGAACAGCTCCAGCTTATCTGAAGGACATGCTAAGGTCTTATGTTCCTGGAAGAGAACTACGCTCCTCAGACACAGGAGCCACTCCACTTTGTCAAACTGTGCCTAGACCGAAACCCATTCCTAACCCTATAGCCTGGCTGTCAGTGAATAATGTGTCAACCTAAAACATAGCTTTCCTTTGGCATGCCACTTCTGCATGCCACATGCCACTAAATCATATAACCCCTTCTGAACTTAGCCTACTTCAATGCCAGGGACACAATATTTTAATGAAAAATATTTACATCACCATATTCTGTCCCTGGCACTGGAGCAAATCATACACCCAGATTGGTTGCAGTCAGGACAGGTTCAGAACAAAAATGGCAATGCCATTTTGCATTTATGGAACTTTACTTTTATTTCGACAAGTTGCTGTCCTTTTTTGTTTCTGAAAGGTTTGGTATGAAGGTCTTATGAAAGAGTCATAATTCCGTCATGCAAAGTGTAAAACAGCTGCTATGAACGTGTTATGCAGCGAAACATCAAGTCAAGTGTAACCAAGATGTGGGATATCCCCTCCTTTCTCCATGTACAGCACTGTCATGCCGAGCCACTCTTACCAGAGATTCTTCAAGTATAGAGATATGCCAACATAATAGGTTTCTATGGGCACCTAACGCAACCAGGTTCCGGTCTGCCTAAAGGGCCGTGTCATAATGCTCCTACAATGAATAGAACAGTCCTTAGGTCTGCCTAGGTCTGCCTAAGGGGGGCCATAATAGAACCAGGAAACAATGGGCCAATGGAACCTCTCTCTCTCTACTCTCTCTGCTGTTACATTATAACCGTATTGCCACTAAAATGGTAATGACCATGTCTTAATCTATTCCTTAAAGGGGCTATATGTAGGATTAAAAGTTTAATTAATCACTGTTCCGAGTCAGCCGATGCTTATTTGAGCAGTGTTGCCAGATTGGGCGGGTGCTACTTGGGATGAGCGTCGGCGGGCAAAAAAGGGAAAAATTGGCCATTTGGCGGTTTTTTAAGCCGTTTTGGGCCCATAGAAGTCAATGTAATTTGTTGAATTTGGGCGGAATTTAGCGCATTTTGGCGGTTTTTGAGAACCTTCTGGGCGGGATTTGGTCAGACACATCTGGCAACACTGTATTTGAGTCAATAGTAAGTGAACGATGACTCTTGCAACCACTTTCATTATCCGTCCGCTGAGAACCCCAAATGTAACTTTGGACAGAGCGGCCCGCTACGAGTGTCGTAGGAAACACTTCTACAAAATTCACTTTACATACCTCATTCCGATTTGTATCAACTGCTGGCATTCTGTGATGAAAAAAACATTCTCACAGTGAGCTTATGTAAACAGTATTTTTTCATGATGAACAGGACCACCAGCAATCTGCATGAAAAAGGCTACTTTATTTTTTCGTACAATATGACTACTACCTGCACTTGATGGTTTGAAGATGGTTTCATGTTGCAATGCTGCTGTCATTTTGAACGTTGAAAAAGTGAGAACAATGGAATGGTATTTCATAACTTCCAAATGAAGTTTTGCTACTATCACTTACTGGTAGCTCCTTGGGCAATGGCTCAAACACTTCCTGAGAAGGAACAGGTATGTGTAACTGCACTTTTGTTTCTCAATGTTTAGACATCAATCAAGTCTTAAAAAACATTAATATTCATTGTTTCAAGTGCAGTATCGCCATACAATATGGTCACAAAACACTCTAAAACAAAACAAAAAAACAAAATAATTATAAAACTTATTATAAAAATAATAAAAGAAAATGATTAGGAAAATAAAAATGTACACACACATTAATCAAAAAGTATGGTCATTTAAGTCAGCTTAATACTAAAAATCATATAAGGGGGGAAAAGGACAGCAATAGCAAAAGAAAAAATAGGAACCTAAGGCAAAAATTATCAACATCTGACCAATGCATTTCATAAACTGCTATAATAGGATGAAAAAAAAAATGTTTTCAGTCTGGATTTGAAGACCCGGTAACACTTTACAATGACGTTCAATTCACAGCTTTATAAACACTTTATAAATAATGAACTAATTATCAATAAAATGTTTACAAATGTTTGTAAATGGGCAAGAAATACTATGCTAACACAGCAGACATAGCACATTCGCAGCGGCCCTGGAAAGTTGTCCTCCAAAGACCAGATGGCTTGAAACCACATAAAACTGACACAGTAGAAGTTGATTCCCACTCCACTGTGCAGTCATAGTTTGGTTATTACTCATTTACAAACATTCGTAAATGCTTTGTTACATGTTAATTGCTATTAAATGTTAATAAAGTGCTTATAAAGCTGTGAATAGGACGTTAATGTAAAGTGTTACCGAAGACCCCAACAGAGCCTGCCTGCCTGTCTCATGGTTATCAGTGGAATCAGGACTTCTCATATTGGTGTATAATGTCTACAGGTTATACACATGTCTGCATAAGGATGTGTGGTTGTGCATAGGCATGAAGAGAGAGGGGTTAGGGCAGTGGTTCTCAACCTTTTTCGAATAAACGCCCACTTGACATCAGCATAAGCCCCCTGACCTCATCATAAGCCGTACAACGTCCCCCTTAATATTAAAAAATAAAATAGACTAATGCCCCCCCAATGGTAACTAAGCACCACGCCCTGCTCAGCTGTATCCTTCTCAACACACCCCTCCTTAGATACAATCTCTGATAGGGCTTCCCAAAGCCCCCTGTGTCTTGAAATCAGAGGGTGAGTTGGTCTTGAAATCGGAAGGTGAGGTGGTCTTGAAATCGGAACGCTGCTGGTTCAAACTCATACCATCCATGGCTGAAGCAAGACACCTGACCCCACACTGCTGAAGTGCCCTTGAGCAAGGCACCTAACCCCACATTGCTCCACGGCCTGTATAACCAATGTCCTGTAACAACTTGAATTGGATAAAAGCGTCAGCTATGTGCAAAGTAATGTAGAGTATGCATGTGCGCGCATGTGTGTGTGTGTGTGTGTGTGTGTGTGTGTGTGTGTGTGTGTGTGTGTGTGTGTGTGTGTGTGTGTGTGTGTGTGTGTGTGTGAGCGAGCGTGTGCGTGCATGCGTGTGTGTTATTTAGCTCATATTCGACTCCTAGTTAGCTGTGTGAGCATGCTTCCAGTGGTGATAAGCAGACTTCCTGTTCTTGTGAGGATCCTGTGACGTCATCATGGCCTATCAGGAGAGTGCTGGATACGGAGGCCCTTAACCGCTACAGAGGAGAAGAGAAAAGTGAAAGTGAAAGCCCATTGGGAAACTCCAACTCCCATTGTCATTGTGACACAGCACTCCACAGCACACAAGTGAACACTGCACACAAAGAAATTGCATTTATGCCTCACCCGTGCAAGGGGGCAGCCCTCAGTGGCGCCCCATGGGGAGCAGTGCGGTGGGACGGTACCATGCTCAGGGTACCTCAGTCATGGAGGAGGATGGGGGAGAGCACTGGTTGATTATTCCCCCCACCAACCTGGCGGGTCGGGAGTGGAACCGGCAACCTCTGGGATACAAGTCTGACGCCCTAACCGCTCACCCATGACCGCCCAGAAGAGAGCAGAGGAGAAATGGCTGAGTCCACTCATGCACTATTGAAGTCTAACTACAGTAGCTTCAATGGTTCCCAAACTCTGGGTTCACAGAGGAACAGGGCCATGTTAACCCATTGATGCCTGATGTTGCGTTTTGCAACATTGGCCCTGGCGCCTGGAGCTGCATTACGCAACATTCAGGCACATGAGATTTGAGACAACTTTATTAAAAATCTCTGTTTGTTTGAGATGAATGAACACATTCTAATGAAAGATGAGGGTCTTAGTGTTTAAATGCAACTTAGTGCATATTTTTATGTGCTTCAGAAGCTAAGATATTTAGGTTTTTACAGGCTGAGGGCAGCTTGTCTTAAAAAGGGCTCAGGCATTCAGCACTCTTTTTGCAGGTGCCTTAGGCGTCAATGCGTTAATGCACAGGCTAGATATGGCTGCAGATTAGGGACCCCCACCCACGAGTGTAACGGAGGCCAACTAGCAGAGTGTGGTGTGAAACGTTAGTAAACCTCCCAAAGCCTCGTACGGTATCGGTAGCGCTGAGCTATCGGACTGGTCCTTTAGCTCAGTGTTTCCCAAACAGGGGTACGTGTACCACTAGGGGTACGCGAGCACACTGCAGGGGGTACTTGGAAAAAAAATATTTTTGACAAATATATGGAGCTTAGTCACACTGGGATGGAGAAAGCGGTACAGAAGTTGACTGGGGGGTACTCATGGCACAACGAAAATGCTTAGGGGGTACACAAGACAAAAAAGGTCGGGAAGCACTGCTTTAGCGCAGCAGTATCGTGCTGTGCCTCCCATACCCGAACCGATGTGTTGACAAGGTGGCGAGTTCGAGATCCCGAGGGGGGACGTACTGCAGGGGAACACCTTGGGTTACACCAGGGGGCCCCCAGTTGGCCGAAGGAGGGTGGGGGTGGAGGTGGTGATGAATATAATTGAAGAAATGTAACAAGGTGCGGTATTGACAACTTAGTCTGCCAGCTAGAGTTTTAAGTTTTATGAATACTCCTCTTGGATTGGAATTATGGCGCGTCTAACGTATGTTATTCTGTTTTCGGTCATGTTGATTTGTTTGTCTGTTTGTCAGCAGAATAACTCAAAAAAGTTGTGAACGGATTTTGATTACATTTTGTGGAGTTGTTGTAAATGATAAAAAGAACAAGTGATTCAATTTTGGTGGTGATCTGGATCCAGGATAAAAAAGAAACCAACAAAAAAAAAATATTCTTCACCATTGCAGGATAGGGCAAATTTTGATATTCCAGTTTCTAACACCACAAAAACAAGGCAGAAAGACTCTTATTATATTATAGACATAGGACTCCACTACACTGCGTGTAGATGATGCCGTCAGTGACCCCATGGCCTTTCCCTTGGCGGAGGTTTGCGCTCTCTGAGTGCTTCTAGTTGCCTCCGCCAAGGAGGTTATGCTTTCGGTCGCGTTGGTTTGTCTGTTTGTCTGTCAGCAGGTCAACAGATTCTAATGAAAATGTGTGGAGTTGTTGGAAATGACAAAAGGAAGAAGTGGTTACATTTTGGTGGTGATTCAGATCACGATCTGCATCCCGGATTTAAAACAAAAAAATCTTATCCATTGCTGGATAGGGTGAATTTTGACATTCCACTACTCCACAAAAACAAGGCAGAAAGACTTGAAAAGTCTTATATTATATTATAGGCATAGGACTCCACAGCGTGTAGATGTTATGGTGTCAGTGACCCCTTGGCCTTGGCGGAGGGCTCTATTATATTATATTATATTATATTATATTATATTATATTATATTATATTATATTATATTATATTATATTATATTATATTATATTATATTATATTATATTATATGATTACCTCCATGAGTGAGCCTTTCCTGGAGTAGAGATCGTGAGCTGCTCCAATGGGAATACAGACTATAGAGGCCATAGTCAACATCCAGCCCACAGCTTTCGACCAATCAGGGAACTGATAGGTCTTCCCATAGCGAGGAGGCGTGTGCTGCACTATGCTCGTTATTAAAGTAGCCTATAGAGAGAGAGAGAGAGAGAGAGAGAGACAGACAGACAGACAGACAGACAGACAGACAGAGACAGGCAGACAGATAGAGACAGAGGCAGGCAGACAGAGACAGAGAGAGCTAGTATAAGAGAGGGTGTGTGTGTGTGTGTGTGCGTGCGCTTGCGTGCGTGTGTGCGCGCGCGTGTGTGTGTGTGTGTGTGTGTGTGTGTGTGTGTGTGTGTGTGTGTGTGTGTGTGTGTGTGTGTGTGTGTGTGTGTGTGTATGCTTTAAGGTGAAAACTACAGAAAGCAATCTGATCATTAAAGGAACGTTTTCAGGTTTGAAATGGTACATTTCCGAATGTGTAAAAAGACGAAAAGAAGCGGCAAGTCTTTGTTCAATAAAATAAATCATTCCCAATGTACTGTGACATTTTGAAAGCAGGTGTAGCATCATTCTACACAAGTATATCACCAACTCACCATGACCAGAAGAGGTGTGAGAGCCACCCAGCAAACCTTAAAGTAGATACTTGGAGATTTCCCCAGCATCCTGTTGAGCATCACTGAAAACCTTTGCACACCTGTATGTAGAGAGGATCAGAGAGAAGAGAACTTGTATTAACCCATTGACGCCTAAGGCACCTACAAAAAAGGGTGCTGAATGCCTGAGCCCTTTTTAAGAAAAGGTGCCCTCAGCCTCTATAAACCTAAATATCTCAACCTCTGAATCACATAAAAGCATGCAATAGTTGCATTGAAATGCTAAGACGATCATCTTTCATTAGAATGTGTTCATTCATCTCAAACGTACCAAGATTTTTCATAAATTTGTGCCAAATCTCATGAGCCTGAATGTTGCGTTATGCAGCTCCAGGTGCCAGGGCCAATGTTGCGCAACGCAACATCAGGCATCAATGGGTTAATACTGAGGGAAATTAAGGTGTTTGACTGGCAGCTTACATAAATACATTGATGCAACACATACACAAAGACACAATACACCTTATTGCACATTGCAGTAAACATATTGCACACTCTTGAGTACAGCAATCAGCCTCACATCAGTTCGCGTACCCAAACCCCAATTTTGAAAAACACTAGCCATGTCACGGAACAGCCCATGAGCAATATAAATATTGTTTCTGAGCTCCTGAGAAATCGGGAACTCCACCCATTTTGTCAGGAAGCAATCAACATTGAGCAGCTCCAACAGCTCTGAGGCGTGTTCAGCAGTGACATGGTTTAAGAGGACACGGTCTATTGGGAGTAAGATAAAATGTTTGGTTTGAACTTTGGCACAACCTTTTCTGTCCTCAACCAGTAGTAAACTGAGGGATGTGGGATAACAAAGGTGTTTGGGAAACGTAATTTGTTTTCTTCTTGGTCAGACCAATATCTTGGTCAGAGATTTGATAAACAGGCAAGAAAAACACTGCAGTAGAAGTTGACATCCTGTGATGAAGCAGTACTACCTAATATCCAGCAGATGGCAGCGATCTCCAGCACAGAGAGCACCAGAATGGACACAGCCACAGTGTAATGGTCCATCAGCTGAAACACATAGACCCCACCCTGTGGAAGGAGCAAGTTGACATTGGGTAAGGGTTGCTTTTGACTCAAAATAATTTCAAGAAATGGTCATGTTTACAATTTGATCATAATGGTGGTATTGTTGTGATTGCGTGTGTGTGTGTGTGTGTGTGTGTGTGTGTGTGTGTGTGTGTGTGTGTGTGTGTGTGTGTGTGTGTGTGTGTGTGTGCGTGTGTGTGTGCGTGTGTGTGTCTGAGACAGAGAGAGAGAGAGAGAGAGAGAGAGAGAGAGAGAGAGAGAGAGAGAGGGAGAGAGAGAGAAAGAGAGAGAGAGAGACAGGCTTGGACTAGAGAGAGAGAGAGAGAGAGAGAGAGAGAGAGAGAGAGATTCTTTGCTAAATTCAAACAGAAAACACCCAATTTTAAAGATCCATAAACAAAAGATGTATTTATTGGTGGGGGAAGATTGAAGTTGTTGTTGTCTAGCACAGTGTTTCCCAACCAGGGGTACGTGTACCACTAGGGGTACGCGAGCACACTGCAGGGGGTACTTGGAAATGTTTAATTATTATAACAAATGTATGGAGCAGTCACATCAGGACAGAGAAAGCGCTATAGAACATGAATTAGGGGGTACTCATGGCACAACGAAGAGGCATAGGGGGTACGCAAGACAAAAAAGGTTGGGAAACACTGGTCTAGCAGGTGAATATGTAATGGCCTGCCACCAATAAGAGTTTGAATTGTTATTACTACACATATATTTTAGTCTTATTTTGACAATATGTATTTTATGACTTTCAATATGGAACAAAACAGATATACAGTATGCACATGGTTAGTTTCTGTTAGTTAGTCATGGTTAGTTAGACGGCCATTCTAAAGCTGGTTGAGATCAAATCCAAATAAGCCAAATAAAAGAGACTGCAGCAAACATGAAATAGTGAGGGAGACTCTAATACATTGCAGACCACTCAGAAAATGGCCTTAACGTTCAAAAAAATAGTTCTCCTTTAACCTTACCTTATCCAGAACCAGCGTTGTAGTATAGGCCCCATGTGTGTGGTAGAATAAGCTATGGGATCCAGTACCTGAAAGATGCATGGCAGCCCCACCAGGAAGCTGGGCAGACATACCAGGAAGGCCATCACCTCCTTCCTCCTCAGCCACAAGGGGAAGCCTGGTCCAACGGCATCCATCGCTGTGGTGGTCACCAGCTCTAAGTGCGCAAACTGCAGAGAACATCACCACCACCAGAAAAATGCACTGGTGTATCACAATGTGTTTAGTCTTGTAAATATGTAAATATTTGATAGAAAAAATCTGGTACTTCGATAAGTGAGACATTTGTCTGCCTGACGTTAAGTCAACTGGCCTAGGTAAAGTAATGCTACGTGACAACGGCAAAAGCATAACTCAAATAGGCCTACTCCGGGTAACACGATTTTTTAAATGAAAACACAAACCGGGCTGGTTGGACAGTAGCCTACCACTCAGCACCACTCAGCTCAACACAACACGATACGGCACAGCTGGGTTGTATGTGGAAAAACGTGTTTTTGTTGGTGGTGGTGGTGATTATCATCGATTTTCACCACCACCAATAAAAAAATGTGTTTTCCCACATACAACCGACAGATATCTCAGCTATCGAAGTAGGCTATAGGCCTAAATAGTTTCAGCGACATCATATTTGGAAACTGGTCTGATGAAGGGCATGCTGTCCGAAACGTCACATTAAAAGAGAACGTGTGAATGGATTTGGCAGATAAAGATGATTCTGCTTGTTTGGTGAGACAATCGCACTAAGTTTGTGTGTTTTAAGTGTGCAAATGCGTGTGTATAATCACCTGACTATCCAAAGCCAGGCAGAGCAGCATGATGAAGAAGAGGACAGCCCATAGCTGTGGAACAGGCATGGCCGACAAGATCTCAGGATACACCACAAACGCCAGGCCTGGACCTGGACACACCGATAGATATCATATTTGTTGCGTTCCAATATGTGACCTTGCGTCCTCCACTTGTGCTTGTGGCCTCGTACCAGGAAGTAATATGTCATGATGACATCACTGACAACAGCATTATATTGCAATATCTCGCAAAAGCTCAATTTTAAAGTCATTTTCTCACTTGCAAACTGGATGGTGAATGAAGAATAGTCTCCCCAAAATTGTTTTGGCTAGGCTGACAGCGGGGAATCTTATTTGTTTTCTCCACGGAGGTTGGGCATCAGCAAAACGTGAGGCCACAACCACAAGTGGAGGACACAAAAACCCCAACCCCATGTGTCTCCAAAAACCCCATCCACTCCAGATAGACACAGACACAACACTTTCATACAACCGTAGAGGATAACTTCAGTCAATTTCAACATGCAGTTGTAATGCTCACACTACCCTGGACTTGTCAGTACCTGAGGGTTTTTTGGTAACATTTCATTAAAACGTATTATTCACAGCGTTCTAAACACTTTATAAATAATTAACTAATTATCAACAAAATGTTTACAAATGTTTATAAATGGGCAGGAAATACTATGCTAACACAGCAGACACAGCGCAGTCGCAGTGGTCCTGGAAGTTTCTCCTCCAAAGACCAGAGGGCATGAAACCACAAAAAACTCACACAGTAGAAGTTGATTCCCACTCCACTGTGCAGTCATAGTTTGGTTATTAGTCATTTACAAACATTTATAAAAGCTTTGTTAAATGTTAAATGTTATTAAATGTTAATAAAGTGTTTATAAAGCTGTGAATAGGACGTTATTCTAAAGTGTTAGTTTTTTTTTTCTTCTTCAGCCTTTTCCGAGATCCTGGTTATTGTAATGGGGGCAGCGGTTTGTTTACATTTCAACAAAACATTTTTATTTATAACCAAAAACATTCAAAAGATTATGCAACATCAGCAGACTAGCAAACAGCGGTACCTTTTGGGAAAATATTTGGAGTAGGCCTACGTTCATTTTTTTAAAATGTAAACAAACGCTGCCCCCATTAGAATAACTCACATCTCGGAAAGGGCTGAGCCGAAAATGTGGCATCACCGGGTACTGACAAGTCAAGGGTAGCGTGAGCAATACAACAGCATATTGAAATTGACTGCAGTGGTCCTTTAAAGGTGCACTGTATTGGATGGTGGCCAGAGTAGGTATTGCAACTATGCTGCTCATTGAAATTGTGCTACATATTGTGCTAAAATCTTTTCCTGAAAATATTTACTAAGTGATAAACTAATATTTAGTAGTATGACCAAAGTACATAAGTACAGTACGTTTTGCTGCTAAAATTGTCTATTTTTGGAAATCCGCACAACGGACATGGAGAAGATCCCTCTTTTCATGTATGTGAAAGAGGTAACATTAAAGAATGGGCAGCATGAATTCTGGAAGTAAACCACTAAAAACATTACACAGTGCAGTGCACCTTTAACTCAATTCAATTAACACTGATTCTTGAGAAAGTGGCTAAAACAGGTTGTAATGTTGACAGAAAAAACAAAGTGAATTACAAAATTATATGGTATATCCTTGTTGACTAAGGTCTTGGCTTTTCAGAAATGTTAAATGTTTAAATGTTGAAAATTCACTTTTGTTCTATTTTAATACTGTTTCACGTGTTCTAATTTTAAAATATGTACCGTCATACGATGCTTAGGCCTACTTAACGCCTAAATAGAACAAACATTTTTTTGGAATTTCACAAATATTCTTGTAGGCTTAAATTGGCTATTACTTTGATAATTCAACAACTCCTAAGGAAAATGTTAGCACATTCATTTAAAATGTCCAAAACTCCTTCTTACGGTGGTGACAGTAATCTGAGAGTGGGGAAAGTGGCCTAATTTGTACCTGCATTTAGCAAAATAAATAGCCCTCTCAAGTCAATGGCATCTTGCATAAACACTTTATGTTTGTGTGTGCACAGTATGTTTGTACATGTGTTTTTTCTTCATTAGATAGATTCTCTAGGAAGTAGGCCACTGGTTCTTGAAAATGTGGCAAAAACAGGTTTTAAGTTGTTCAAATCCAAAATATAGAGGTGTATTATCATAGATGTGGGTCTTGGCTGTGCAGTGAATGTATTACCCAAGCTCCCCATGTTTAACATTTTTCATAAAATGGGCTCTTTCTTGTTTTGTCAACAGCGGCAGACAGAATTAGAAGTAAAAACATATGTTTACTGTATTAAAGTGAATTACTTTAACAATTCCACATAACTGTCGATACTTATTGTATGCATATTCCTAAAACATGTCAAAAACATGTAAAACATGTGTTTTTTGGTGAACTCCATCAGATGTCACCACCGTAAGGTTTTCTGACAAAACGCACCTCAGTGGTGGCTAGAGTATCATTTTGGATCACAATTGTTACTAACATGCCTAGTAATGTTTAGTAAAATATGGAACAAGATGATGAGCGGAACAAAATCTGACGGTGGTGACATCTGACGGTGTGAGACAAAAAAACACTCTTTTACATATTATGCATTGTTTGTTCACATTAGCCATTTCATTTTCGCTCTGTTTCTTGGGTGCTTCATACCTTTTCTGAGAAAGTATATATTAACCCTTTCATGCACGGTGTCCACATATGAGGACAGTTAATTAAACTCTGTTTTTAAACAGCTTTCCTTGAAGTTACACTCCAAACCACTTGGTGGCAGTATAATTAGACTCCATACATTAAGATTACATTGTGTATCCTCTTGTATTTGGGATATTCTTTGTTTTATGACATCATCAATTCAAGATGGCAGACGATGATGACCTTGTGCAAAATGCTCCAGGCATAACAGTAAAAAGTTTCTATTCAAGAAGACAAAAGCAGGTAAAAAAAATATTAGTATGTACAGGAAAGCCCACTAAACAAGTTTTTGTGGTTAGAATTGAAATATCATGTGAAACATGGTTTGTACACCTTAAAAACTAACTGTCCACGTATGTGGACGTTGCGCATCAAAGGAGTTAAATGAAAAAATACTAGATCTTGTATCTTAGAAGCATTTATAGCCATTTATATTGTTCACAGACTTGTTCAAACTACTTTATATCACAGATAACAAACATTTAACATATATTTAAACAGAAATGATAACTTGATATGTGAAATTATATGTTATAATGTGGATTTAGACGAGAAATGCACAGAATTAGTACTCGTAGTACCCTTTATTCAATGGATGCAATGTGATATGACATGCAAAAGGACACATATAATATTGTATTTATATAACATGCAGTAGTACAGTGTGTGTGTGTCTGTGCATATATATATATATATATATATATATATATATATATATATATATATATATATATACACAATGTCTGAATTGACCTTCATCTTAGCCAGTTATTATAGATATAAAACTGTATTATACTAGAGAGAGAGAGAGGCCCATCATATTTTCCCTTTCCAACAGGCATCTAAATACAGAGTAGTGGAGGATATCCCAGAGGGAAGTGGTAGTGACAGTGATGACAGTGATGAAGATTCGGTGCAAAGCAGCACGTTTTCCAACAGCAGCATAGAGGAAACCTCAGACAGTGATAGTGAGGAACAAGAAGAAGAGGTGTGTGTTGCAGTAACAGCCAGAGGTGGAGGAGAAGGAGAAGGCGGAGGAGGAGGAGAAGGCAGAGGAGGAGGAGAAGGCAGAGGAGGAGGAGAAGAAAGAGGAAGGGGAAGAGGAGGAATACGAGGCAGAGGACGAGGGGGAGGTAGAGGAGTGGAGAGAGGCAGAGGAGGAGGAGGAGCAGGAGGAAGAGGAGGAGGAAGAGGAGGAGGAGGTCAACGAGGAGGAGTCAGGGTCAGAGGTCAAGGAAGAGACAGAGTATGGGCTCGAAGGGACAATGTGTATGAGGGGAATCTCCCAGCCTTCACAGGTGCGCATAAGGTAATTACAGAGGGTGAGGAGCCATTAGAGCTTTTTTCCAGCCTTTTTCCTGACCACCTAATTGATGAAATTACCTTCCAGTCCAATGTGTATGCTCTGCAGAAGGGGAAGGGTAACCTAAATCTGAGCAATGCAGAATTGCGAGTATTTTTGGGCATCAATTTGGTTATGAGCTACATCAAGTACCCAAGAATACGGATGTATTGGTCCTCAAACAATGGCCTTCGTCACCATTTAATAGCTGATGCGATGTCCAACCAGAGATTTGAGGAAATCAGACGATACCTCCATTTCGTTGACAACAACTCTCAGTCTCCTGGTGACAAATTCTTCAAACTGAGGCCGGTCTTGGATGTGTTGCAGGAGCGCTTCCTCTCAGCCGTCACACCAGAGGAATTTCACTCCATTGACGAGCAAATCATCCCATTCAAAGGCAAACATTCCAGCAAGCAGTACACCCCAAAAAAGCCAAAGCCATGGGGCTTTAAAGTGTGGGTGAGAGCTGGAAGCTCTGGTTACATGTACCGCTTCGAGTTGTACCAGGGTGCCTGTGGTGGCCGAGGTGATGTTGGGGAGTTGGGAATGGCTCCAGAGGTAGTTGTACGCCTGTGCAGTGATTTACACCATGATGGCCACAAGATCTTTTTCGACAATTTATTTTGCTCAATTCCACTCCTCGAGGAGCTGAAAAGACATGGCATCGAGGCAACAGGCACATGCCGTGTCAATCGCTTGAGGGGTGCTGGAGCCAAATTGCTGGAGCCACGTGCAATGGAGGAAAAAGGAAGAGGATCCACATCTGTGGTTTCCACAACAAGCAACATCACTGTCACACGCTGGCTTGACCGGTCCTTAATCCACATTGCCTCCACATGCGCTGGACAACATCCAGAGGACACAGCAAGAAGATGGAAAAAGGCAGAGAATTCCATGATTGAAATCAGTCGACCATTTGCTGTGTCTCTTTACAACCAGCACATGGGTGGGGTTGATTTGGTGGATCAGTGTCTTGCCATGTATGCCAACCGTCGAAAAAACAAGAGGTGGTACATGCGGGTCTTCCTCCATTTCCTGGATCTTGCGTGAATGCATGGCGCCTATACCAGAAAAAAACAAGATCAGGAAAATCTGATCTCTTGAGCTTCAAGGCTTCAGTCGCCCAAGGTCTCATTATGAGTGGTTCTGTGGAAAAGCGCAAGGGGAGACCAAGCCACTCTCAGCCTCCAAAGCGAAGACATACCGTCAACACGGTGCCAGAGGTGCGGTATGCGACTGGGCAGCACTGGCCACGAAGTGCACCAATCAAAAATGCGATGAGGTGCCGTTATGAAAGGTGCTCCAAGAAGACCAGGTACATCTGTGTGACCTGCCAGATTGCACTGTGTCCTGACTGCTTTGAAGGCTTTCACACAAGATGAATTGCTGGGAAATAACATCAGCATCAGTTCTTACACACACACACACACACACACACACACACACACACACACACACACACACACACACACACACACACACACACACACTGATGCGCACGCAAACATACACTGATGCGCACGCAAACATACACTGATGCGCACGCACACGCACTGTTCTGCAATTCTGCTTCACAATGATAGGAAGAGCCGACATCGAAGGATCAAAAAGCGACGTCGCTATGAACGCTTGGCCGCCGTGGTGACAGACTGCTGTTATTATGTTGCAGGACCTCAACTTTGCCCTTACTATTAGTGTGCGTGTGTGTGTGTGTGTGTGTGTGTGTGTGTGTGTGTGTGTGTCTTTTTATCCTTGCAATAGTATGATGCAGTTCCTGAAAATCAGTTCATAATGTCCCTTCAGTTACTGAAAACCAATTCTCGTTTTACATGTTGCAAGACTTCAACTTTGCCCTTACTATTAGTGTGTGTGTGTGTGTGTGTGTGTGTGTGTGTGTGTGTGTGTGTGTGTGTGTGTGTGTGTGTGTGTGTGTGTGTGTGTGTGTGTGTGTGTCTTTTTATGAATGCAATAGTATGATGCAGTTCCTGAAAATCAGTTACTGAAAAGCAGTTCTTGTTTTACATGTTGCAAGACCTCAACTTTGCCCTTACCATTGTGTGTGTGTGTGTGTGTGTGTGTGTGTGTGTGTGTGTGTGTGTGTGTGTGTGTGTGTGTGTGTGATTTTCTAATATTTTAAGCTTCCTGGACGAATGCAATAGTATGATGCAGTTCCTGAAAATCAGTTCTTTCAGTTACTGAAAAGCTGTTCTTGTTTACATTGTACTTGAAAAGTCTATATTTAGAGACGTTTTTTGTGATTTTTGTATTTAAAAATCATTTTTAACTTGTTTTTTTTAGAAAACATTGTAAAATGATGTTTGATATGTTACTGCAATGGTACATTATATCTCTACTGTTATTAAATACTGAAAAATCAGTTCTGAATTTACAATAAACTTGAAGAATGGTCCATATAGTCTGCCGTTACTCTGTTTTATCATTTACTCCTTTGATGCGCAGTGTCCACATACGTGGACAGTAACCTAATTTCTTTATAAAACCATATTTTTTAAAAATTCAAAAGGTTTTTCATTTTTGGCCTCTTATAAAGTAAAAAAATCAGTATTAAAAAAATCTTGCATTTTTTTTTCATGTTGCCTGCATACATTAATGTAATATAATACTATTAAAACATCCGACGGTGTTGACAGTTTATGGTTGGGACAGTACCAGTGTCCAAACAAATTAACAAATTGAGGACAAAATAGTAAACTTACAGGAGCTTCAGTGATGGTGAAGTATGCAGTAGACCTAAAGGTTTGAAAAGGGGTCCTCAGTAATGAAAATGACTTTGTGCATACCTGGTTTTATTGTCTTTTAGAAAACATCTGACGGTGGTGACCAATATGCTGGACACATTTTGAGCAATCAGAAAATAATAGTAAATATTGTTTTACATGCACTATGTGCACATCTGTAGAACCACTTTAATATGGTCTTCCACATCATGGTGATATTGTTCAATTCTGTTAGTGATTTTTGTATTTTAAGTCAATTGAAATGATGATGACAGTCCTTGGGACAGGCATTTTTACAGGGTGTGGACAGGTTTATAGCCATGAAAAGTAATAAAATTACACTTAAATATTTCAAACAACTGTGTATTTGTGTAACAGACCCCTTGGCCATTACCTGGATTCATTTTGTTCGTGAAAATTTTGTTGATTTTCAACAGAATTAGCATTTTACTGCTGGGACATGTTTTTGCCAAACTTTCAAGAATCAGTGTTAAATTAAATTCAATTCCCATTATTTTAAAATTATTTTAAAATCAAAATTGTATTAAAAAAAATAAAAGACCTTCCACAGTCAGATCTTCCACTCTGACGCCCCTGGTGTGAGCCATGTGTCCCACGGCTGAAAACACGACAAATCCAGAAAACACGCTGGTCACCGAGTTGGCCAAGCTCACAATAACAGAATCCCTGGAAGAGGAAATCACAGATTTAAAAAAAAAATCAGTCTATAGGCTACTAATAAAAAGGCCACTACTTTATTATCAATCAAAGCACTACTTTAAAAGGCTTTAATAACGGCTTTGTTAAGTCTATGGTACGTAGCCTCTTAGAGCAGATGGGATGGCCAGCGGGCCTATTCACTATTTGCTGAAAATACTAATCTATACTAAACAGCTATGTCTTAATCTGTAACTTAAAGGCCAGCTTCCGATAAGAAACAGATTTACTCACTCCTTTTGAAAATCGGACGGTCACCCCAAGTTAAACTCACATGCAAAGCTTCATAATGGTGGGTCATCTCGCCTGTCTGTGTTTCCCGGTGTTTCCCAATTGACATAAACAATGCCGAGCCACGAGTGAATCACGAAAGCCTTTCTGTGTTGCGTCACTTCGAAAGAAGGTGTTGCCCACAAAGGTTTATTTCGACCCATTTTTCTAAAAACATGTCGAGTAATTTTCAGCAAATAGTGAATGGCCCCCGGCGACCTCATTCTTAGTAAGAGGCTACGTAACAGATGAAGACACACAGCTATTACAATTTTGGTGACAGTAAGGTTATGACATAGGCTCTGGGCTATTTAAGGGGTTATGGTATGTGGCAACCTTAGGATATTGTTTTGGAAGTTGTTGTAGCTGGCCATGGAGACCATGACACCAAATCCAACACCGATAGAGAAGAAGACTTGTGAGAGGGCATCAATCCAAACCTGATACAGAAACAACAGCAAAGAAGGACAGTTAGCGTTAGCAGTGTACATGAAAAAAATGTTGTGCTTTGTTTATGATAGAGGACAGTGACAGAGGGAGAGGAAACGAGTGGGGAGAGAGAGATGGGGAAGGATTGGCAAATGACCCAGTCCGGAATCAAACCTGGGTCGCCACTCGCCAGCGTAGTAACCTAGTGCCCTACCGTTTGGCCACGGTAGGGCCGACTATCACATTTTACAAAACTTCCTTGGTAGAACATAATAAAATTTCCCCTCACACCAGCACATCATGTGTTGCTCCATAAATAAAGAATTCTCAGGAGGCTCCGTCACCGAATAACTTTTCCCCCTCTATTTGTGTGTTAACATTTCCACAATTTCAACTGGACTCTAAATC
This sequence comes from Engraulis encrasicolus, assembly GCF_034702125.1. Classification (NCBI taxonomy): domain Eukaryota; kingdom Metazoa; phylum Chordata; class Actinopteri; order Clupeiformes; family Engraulidae; genus Engraulis; species Engraulis encrasicolus. Next base: position 10,375,260 of record NC_085867.1, on the reverse strand, counting down.
TCCAAATGTTATACTGTTGCCCATATGTCATTGGAAAGAGCAATCTCAGACTGTATTGTATGTACAACTAAAACATTCCCCTGGATCCACTTGAGCCTGGTTTATCTGAGGTCAGACACTACTTTAAATGAAGAAGAAAGGCTATTGTATCCTGCAGCCAAGAATTAACTAAAAGAACCAAAATGTAACACTGCTGATTTTTTGTTTCAGAAAGTAAGATAATTATGAGACATCTTAAAGGGGTATGCCACTATTTTGGGACTATTAATACAGTTAAAATCGTTGGCCAGGGTTTATAAAGGTGGTAGGTGTGTCGTTCATGAACGAGCCAGTTCTTTTGAACGGCTCCCTGAAGTGAACGATGGGAAACGGATCACAGCTGGGGGAGCCACTCGACCGTTATTTCATTCATTTGTCATTCATTTCAAGCATGTGACCTCGACCAGAAAAAACACAACAAAATCAAATAGAGGCAAAAACGGTCTTTAGAAGCAGGAGAATAATCAGTTGTTTGGACAAAATTACCTTGAGGAGGAGTCAAAATATTACATTCTTAACACAAATAACAAATAAAGATTTAAAAAGAGAATTAGAAATAAAGAATTAAAAAAAGAGCCAAAAGAGCCAGTTTTTTGAACGGCTCTTTGAAAGGAACGAGCCACTATGATCCGGATCCCGTTAAAGAGCCATAAATCCCATCTCTACTTATTTTTCATGTTAAGCGTTGTCTTGCTTTAAGACAAGTTAAAAGAGGGAGTATGTCGCTAAGCTAGTGAAAGTCAATGGATCACTGTAGCATCTACAAGGATCCATTGACTTTCACTAGCTTAGCGACATGCTCCCTCTTTTAACTTGTCTTGAAGCAAGACAATGGCTTACATGAAAAATAAGATATGTTACCAACTTTATAAACCCTGGCCAACAATTTTAACTGTATTAAGCCCCAAAATAGTGGCATACCCCTTTAAAGAGAGGGGCTTTGCACGTCTTTTTCTGTTCACCTGGATCTCCATGAGTTTGTGCCACTTGGGCGTGAGGAAGAAGAGGACGCCGTCTGCAGAGCCCGGCAGTCTGGCCGTGAACACCAACAGGATGAAGAGCATTATGTAGGGGAACAGCGCAGTGAAATACACTACCTATTGAGGAGGGAAAAAACAGTCTAAGCCACCACCTCCAGACTCATTATTTACAGATCGTTTGGACAAGAGGGTGGCTTGATGTGGTGATGAAATGAAGGGTTTTCGGATTGAGGACGAGGAGTCCGCACACATGAATCCAGCCATATGAATCCGCACAAATTGATCTACCCATGAAATAATAAAAAACAACCAAAAGGATTTCAAATGTGCGGACTCAGACTCAAAAATTACAGGCTTTGTCCTGTTCGGAATGTGCACAATCTTCTCCTTCAGATGTAATGAAGGGTGCCAAGGATTGTTCCTTGTGGCATTCCTTAGTTCTAGAATAGCCATGAATTCCACTCATGTTGATGGCTATTATATTGTATTCTATTCTATCAAGTTAAGACCTTCCTCTTTCGAGAGTATCTACTAGACTAATGCTTGAGCTGGCCTAGCCCCAGGGCAGACTCTTGACATGATGTCTAGTTTAGTTTGTGTGTGTGTGTGTGTGTGTGTGTGTGTGTGTGTGTGTGTGTGTGTGTGTGTGTGTGTGTGTGTGTGTGTGTGTGTGTGTGTGTGTGTGCTTACTCGTTATTTACTCTTTATTTACTCTTTTAAAAAATAATAATAAATAAACATAAAAAAACTAACCCCTCTTTGCAACTGCACGTGATGTTCTGTATATTTCCTGTGCACTTTGTATTTGCTTGTGATGTTGGCTTGATTATGTCCTCTTTTTGAAAGTCGCTTTGGTTATAAAGCGTCTGCCAAATGCAATGTAATGTAATGTATTGTAAATATTGTTTGTGATCAATTGACCAGTGAAGTGTTCTTTGTTCGCTTCACAAAGGTTTCCCGTGTACAAACATTCGTGCTGTGAGGAGGGGCAAGATGCTAGAAGCAGCCAACCATGTGAGCTCATTTTTGGGGTGACAGCAGTTTCCAACAATCAGATGTTGAAGAGTGCGCACAGCCAGGGGTGCGCAGTCAGGGATTGTTTACAAACGAGAAACCCATGTAACGTACAAGAGAGGGCTGAAAGGGTGCCAACAGTCACAACGACTAATTCAGGGACACACCTTTCCAGTTGATTTGACCCCTTTAAATATGCAGCAGTACTCTATGATCCAGGCCAGGATAAGGCACCCAAGCAGCTCCCAACGAATATGGCCCATGTGGTCCAGTCCCTCACTGATCTCCAGCAGCCTATAACTACACACAGAGGAATAGTCACTTTTATGGGAACAGTAATAATAAACAATCCACTTTTATCAGACTTTCAAATAGAAACATTTACTGTTATCGTGCAGTCAGAGGGTAATGCATACCATTAGAGTGCCTTCAAAATTGGGCAAGGGACCTAACCTTTTTTTTGTTGTTGACTTTTTTGCCTTTATTTCTGACAGGACAGTTGAGGAGAGACAGGAAAACTTTGAAGAACTACAGAGTTGGAATCTGTTATCATCTCAGTTAAGATGATGGACTTTGCTAATTTAAAGAGTTAGCAGTAATTTTGTTCTGTGTAGCACCACCACCACCTTAAGGGAAAACTTACTTAAAAAACTGCTGGCTAGCTGATTGCAGGGACGTGCCGTTGGCAGCAAACTCAAGCGAGCAGGTGTCTGGGATGTTCCAGGTGTTGTTGCACGACTGCCAGGGCAGAGTGGGGCTGAGGGAGCTGAAGAGGTAGAAGAGGATCCAGCTCATGAGCATGTTGAAGTAGCCGCTCAAGATGGAGGACACCACCACCGTACCCACACCGACCCCTGTGACACACACACGCACACATGCAAAACACACACACGCACGCACACACACACACCTAAGGTTACCTCCATGGCGGAGGTAAAAAAAAGAGCTACTTGGCAGACTGAAGCACTGGGGCCTATACTACAAAGCTGGTTCAGGAGTAAACCAGGTTAAGTTAAGAGGTAAATCACCTAATAGAAAAGCCTGTGTGTCCAGTGTGTTCTTAAAAAAATGAGGACTTCAGGCTCTTCTATTAGATGCCTAAATTACCTCTGAAATTAACCTGGTTTACTCCTGAACCAGCTTTGTAGTATAGGCCCCTGACCTACCTTTTAGCAGGGGGCATATTTGAATGAAAGCCTGCACAGGCCCTCTCTGGGTGAACTGGCCAATGGCGAACTCCATCAGTAGCATGGGCAGGGCACAGAGGAACAACATGATGACATAGGGGATGAAGAATGCACCTGCAGTGAGGGTCAACACACACACACACACACACACACACACACACACACACACACACACACACACACACACACACACACACACACACACACACACACACACACACACACACACACACACACACACACACACACACACACAGAGTTCCCCAACAATTCCCAATTTTTTGCATAGTTAAAGGTGCATTGTGTAAGATGGTTTAGGTATGCAACTATGCTGCTAATTGAAACTGAGCTTTTTGTTGCCAAATTAGATCATTTCATGAATATTAATAAATAATACACCAATATTTACTATTAGGACCAAAGGACGCTAAGTTTTGCAGCTAAATTTATGGAAATTCAAAATGGCATGCCATGGAGAAGATCCCCCTTTTCATATATGTAAAATGCAATTTTCCCAGTCATAATATAATTAGTACTTAGAATGTAATGGTGGTGGTAAGTATTTGTTAAAATGGTAACATTTATGAATGGACAGCGTGAATTCTGGAAATGAACTCCTAAAAATATTACACAGAGCACCTTAAAATCTTTCTCCGTAGCATGGAGGAATGACCCGTATTTGCATACCATAGACTTTCGCACAGCTCGGCACACATTAACGTTCTGTCACGTATGCCTTTGTATGCTGCAGAGCCTTCTGCTAAATATTACACCACAGCATGTGCACTTTGCTACTGCAAAAAATCATTGAGGCACACATTCAGGGCTCTAAATGAACACAAGGCCAACTAGCCAAAAGCTGGCGAAATTTCAGTTTGGCTGCAGGAAAAGACTAACTTAGTAGCCGCTTTGATTAGTGAGTGTGTTTTTTAACATCTGCCATTTTGGCTGGTGGTGAAAAAGGTAATTTAGAGCCCATCACACATTCATTAGTTGTCGTTTCTGTCCCTTAAAAAGTTATTTGAATGCTATGAAAAGGTTAGACACTATGGATGGAGTTAAAAGATGAGTATGCATAGTAAAAAAAAAAAAAAAACATATACATACTCTCCCTCTCTCCCTCCCTCTCTCAGCACAGCATTGATGCAAATATAGCAGATTCTCCATCAGGTATATGCAGACAGGGCTCTAAGTTAACACCAGCCCACCAGCCCAAAGGCTGCTGAAATTTCAATTTGGTTGGTAGAAAAGATCTACTTACTAGCCACTTTGACCCATTAGTGAGCGTGTGCTTGCCTAAGATCTAATTTGGCTGATGAAAAAAAGTTAATCTAGAGCCCTGAATGCAGGCGTTTCCTTACCGCCTCCATTTCTGTAGCACAGGTAAGGGAACCTCCAGACGTTTCCCAGGCCCACAGCGTAGCCGACGGAGGCCAGCACAAACTCAATACGGCGGCTCCACACGCCTCTCGCCTGGGAGAGGACAGCTACAGCTGGGTGCTCCGGGCCTGAATCCATTAGGTAATGAATGAGGTGCAAAGACAACGCTGCGGCTACTGTATATCAACAGAGTTACTGTGTGTGTGAGTGAGTGTGTATGCGTGTGTGTGTGTGTGTGTGTGTGTGTGTGTGTGTGTGTGTGTGTGTGTGTGTGTGTGTGTGTGTGTGTGTGTGTGTGTGTGTGTGTGTGTGTGTGTGTGTGTGTGTGTGTGTGTGTGAGAGAGAGTGAGATAGTGGGTGTGACTGACACTGGCTTGCAGGTTAATGTGTGGTAAGACCTGAATCTTGAAGTAGGTAAAAGCTTGCACATCCAAACGTCTGACCTGAGAGCAGGACAAACAAATAACCAGATGAAATGAGAGAAAAGTCCGGAAACCTGAAACATCACGGAAAAATAATAAATAAGTGGGAGCAGAAAAATACTGGTTGAAGCGGACTTTTCTCTCTTTTTATATGGCCTGAATCTTGAGCTTTCTGAAGAAAGAGTTTTGTCTTTCTTTGAGATAGATGAGATTGTTGAGGAGGGTTGTAGAGAATTTCAACATGCAATAGCTTTGACTAGTTACCTTGACTAAGGGCTGGCCTGGAGAAGAATTAAGACCTGGGTACTTTTAGATTAAAGGGGCCCCTCATAATTAGTGGCGCAGAACTGAGTCACCGGTGGGGCCCTGCACCCTCGTGGGCCCGTATTTTCAGAAATGTGAAAAAGAAAAATGTGTTACATTTCTGAAAATAGGGGCCCATGAGGGTGTGGGGCCCATCTGAAAATGTCCACTATGCCAGATGGCCAGTCCAGCCCTGCTCTGACTGGTCAGTACTTAGCGATTCAGCATTTTTTCTGTTCTGCCCTTTCAGTCCATTCTAATGTGGGCATGGTTTGGTTCAACTAAATTAACCCCTTTGTGCAGGGCCTATAGCAGGGATGTCAAACTCAGGCCTGGGAGCCAAATTTGGCCCGCGGAGCCATTTTATTTGGCCCGCGAGATCATTTCAAATGTGTATTACAGTTGGCCCACATACACCACAACTGTATAGCGTATTAAGATTTTGAACATGAAAATTCGCATATCACACGAATATGAGTGGGCCAAGGCCATTGAAACAGCTCACAATGAAATGCAACAGAATATGTGCAGGCACGTTTGAACTACAGTATGATGGGAATCTGTTCAAACATAAATTTAAACATGAGCAATTTTAGTTAATGTTTGTAAAAACATATTGAGTTTGGCCCGCAACTTCAATCCAGATTTTGATTTTGGCCCTCGGTCAATTTGAGTTTGACACCCCTGGCCTATATTATAACCTTACTGTCACCAAATTGTAATGGATTTGTCTTAATCTGTTATTTAAGGCTCTCTGTAATGTCATGACTCATAGCAATGTTGTTATGATGTAGTTGAATATTTTCACACACAACTACAGGTATATCGAAAGTGATTAAATTATGACATAAAAATTTACTCTGTATGCGAAAATGTATCACAAAGACTTAACATCATCTTGAATGTAATAAAATCTACTGTGTTGTGTACTCGATGGGTTGTTACAATGCAGTACAAATGGATAAGGAATGTGTTGAACAGTACTCAAAGTCTGAACTTTTTCACTTGTCTCCTTTCATATCAACACTTTGTATGGGAAAAAGCAAAAACAAAAAATTATGCAAGTTGATTAATGAAAAAAAAGTCTGACGGACACACTGAAATTTCATAAACATTTATTCCATATCAATCAACAAAAAATGAACTACTTTCACAGCAGTGGTCAACAGCACTTAATAAAATAAAATAAATGTCCAAATAATAGTCAGAATAATAGATCAGCTTCATCCGAGGCTACATCTTGAAACACAAACATTAACAACAAGTAGTACTGCGGTACTTGGCATTAAAAACAATGGCGATACAATATTTTAATTAAGACACTTGGTGTTTTTTAAGTGTTTCTTTTTAATTATCTCTTTCACTTTTGATATCACGGGTCTCAGGTGATAGCCTAAACAGTACTTACTGACTCACGTACAAAACAACTGCTACAATGTGGAGAAGGCTGGGAAGAGACCAGAGGAGTGCAAAGATAGAGTGTGAACATTGAAACAAAGAGGAAAAATAGACGATTTAAATAGAGAGAAAGAGAGGGGGGAGAGAGAGAGAGAGAGAGAAGGGGAGAGGGGGGTAGGGGGGCAGGAAAAGCAGAAATGACTAACTCTGTGACCAACAGTCACTTTTGGGACATAGTTCAATAAATAACAAGAAGAGTTCAACTGTAAAAATATTCCCTTTTTTTCTCTGTTGAAATCCCCATCCCTTTTTTAGACTGCTAATAGTGTTCAAGAAGGTTGTAGAAAGAGTGGTTACGATGAGAGGAGGAATAAAATGTGCATGAGCAAGGGAGATGAATTTGTATAGTGACTCTTGATAGATGACAGAAATGCATTGCCTCCTTACCACAAGAGGGCGACAATGTCCCTAAAAGTCACATACATGAAGAAACCTCTGCACTAACAGATCCTGCCTGGCACATTTCTTACCAAGCATGCTACACTTTAGTGACCCAAGACAGCATAACAGCCTAACATGACATGTCCAGCCTTACCTAAATACGTAATTTGTTTGTTTGTTTGCTCTTTATATAAAAAAGTATGGCTGAGGCTGAGCAGACCAGTCATGTCTGCATTCATTCCCATGGCGACACGTTTCCAATGAAAGTTCTTAGAAAGGCCTGAGGCTTCCACTTTAAAAAGCCGATGTTCTCCCTATCTACTTCAAGAAGTCAGGAAGGTAAGAATTGGTAAGAAGTGTCCTTCGCATTTTTACACACACTGCAACTTCCAACTTCCAAAACAACTTCCATACTTCTCAAAAATCACAACAACAACGGAAAAAAACAAAAAACAAAATCACAATTAGGAAATGACAATTTGTACCTGTATGAGAAGCACACTATTTGTATTCTTCAGTTTATAAGAAGGCCTATCAAGTGTACAGTACCAAAGGACACTTCAGCTAACGCCTCGCTGGCTAACATTTCTCAGCCAGGTTGGGGTTGAACAATCCCTTCCTCTGGCTTTGATAATCATCCAATCAATGGCTGCCTCACTTTGACGAGGTAAGCAAAGCAGGAGTCAGCGAGCCCTAGGAGACTGGCTTGACTCGAGGAGAAGTGGTGCGGGAAAGTTAACCTACAGTACAGTACGTGTAGCCTTTCACGCTTAGCTTTTTGACAGGATTTGACTAATGTCTAGATTTCTCTATTAATTTTTAAGTTTGCCTGAACATTGGCCTACTATATGAACACTTTTTTGTATTTTTTAGATTTAGTAAAATCATCGCCATAACAACATTTTTTTTTTTTTGAATTTCCATTTTTACTTAATACATGACTGAATTAAAATTCTCGCTGATTGGTGGGTAATTAAAGTCAGGTGGTGAGGAGACGGTAAGAAATCGGCACTTGAGAGGTCCCTATCACTCACTTCCACGCTTTGACACACCAAACAGGAAGAAAACATTGGAGAGAATGTGAAGGAATGATAGAAAGAGAGAAAGAAGAAAGAAAGAAAGAAGTGAAAACAGAGATCGAGAGAGTATAGTGTCAAACAACAGTACAGCATGGTAAGCATAGAAACATCATACATTTACAGATATATTTATATATATATTTATATATAGATCATATGCCTGTGTGTTATATGCGTCTCCTCTATAAATACAACCTATAAAGATATATATGATTCTTTCCATGTGTGTGCATCCACATAGTCAGATGCACACAACCCAATATGCATATATTACATTTTATTCTCACTTGCACCAGAAGGGTATCACATAATATACAACAAATATATGTATTTATAGTCATGTTTTAAAAAGAAAAAATATAAAAAATACAACCAAACTAGGACACTCAGGATAATGTTTTTTCCCCTATATTTTTTTTCTTTTGTCGTGCCTTGGGTATGTGAATTTACATTCAGAATGCTCATGTTTGGTTTCAAGGAAACCGTAAACTTTTGTCAACTTTTGTTGATTGCTTGTGGCATTCGCTGATGTCTGTAACGGAATCTAACGGAGTACCTAACTTCTGTGAGTAAGTGACGACTGAATGATGTTGGGCTCAGCACTATTTTGACTCCATTGCCTTGATAGGACAGTAACCCAATGCCTGCACCCAGTCCAGCCATATGTACAGTTAAGAAGACATTTGAAACCCAACTAGGAACGGAACTCCAGAATTGAAATAGAAATCGTACATATTAACACCACGATTGGAATACAACTGTCTGATCGTAGCCTAGCAAACCAGCGCCACCTGCTGGACGCCAATTTTTTCGT
>NC_085867.1:10353703-10356203 GCF_034702125.1 Engraulis encrasicolus | reverse complement strand
ACCCACGTATAGGCGTTTCTCAATGTGAAGTGTTCTAGCCTTGCTTGGACGAGTAACGCCCAATTTTTCTGCAGATGTCACCAAAGACCAATGTTCCCTCTATTTTTTTCTGTGCCTGGGTAAATGCACTATATCACTGAGCAGAGCCAATGACCTCAGTGAGCGGGTCGACGACCCCACCTCCCCCCATTTTAGGGGTAACATTGATGCTTAATAATATGTTGATTATATTGTCATTGAATTGTATGTAAATATTACAAAATCAGTTAAGTAATGTTTCTAATTCTGATCTTGATTAGGCTAATTACTTCACCTACTCATTATCAACCCACCACCATCAATATACTGTAGGCTACATTTGTAAGATGTTGGAAATTAAGTATCTTTACAGCAGCCAAAGTAGCCCAGAATGCTGAATTTATGTTTAAAAGGATGAATAATTTCATTTGGATTTAAATGTTTTATGAGAGGCCTATGTAACAAATTTAAAAGACTGAAATATTGTGCTTAAATTAGGCCTACATTGAGTAAAATTATGCACTATCACTTTAAGAGCTCGTGGAAAATTCTTCCCTTTCATTAGCCTATCTGACTGACCTGGCTACCTGGGTTTTCATGGACTTTATCAGTAGTAGTTTAGGCATGTTAATTAGTTAATATGTTTTCAAGACATTTCCATTGCGCACACAACGCTAACATCAACACAATTTTGACTAATTTAAAGCAAGGAGCAAGTCTTTGACAGCAAGCAGCACGCGCTTCCAATGATGCCAATAGCGCGAGATATGTAGCCACTCTTATACACGCAGAGCTAGGTTGACAGGCATTCATTTAAATCGCTAACTTTGTGACTTTAGAGTAGGCTACTTTCCTTGCACTCTGAAGCCTATCAAAGGACGTCAAAATATGACAGACCAATGGATATCTAAACACCAGGCTCTGCATGACTGTTGGTAGGATTCACTTTTCCGGTGAAGCTAAAATAAAGGAAATAACAGCTTACCTCCGTTTTGCTAAGATATCACATAGTAGCCTAGATAGGCCTAACTTAATACATTGAACATCAAAGTATGAAGGACAGAGTGGAAATAGTGACGAACTATAACTGGTATCCATGATGCGAGAATAATCATGCGATAGAATGTTTCGGATGCGCTGGCTAGCTTCACCATGCATGTGATGGCGAGTGATTCCTTACTTTTAGCCACACACTAACAGACCCAGATTTGCTCTATTGTTTGTTAATGAAAGTGAGCGTGTTCCGCGATGAATATTGATCTGGTCAGACTGAGTTGGAAAAAGTTCAACTGCTTCACGTCACCTGCAGATATCCATGTTCGACACCGTTATCAACATTCATATCAGATTCAGATAGCAAGAACTCGTCTTCTGTCCATTATAGAGAGATGAATTTAGCACGGCTTTTTGTGTAGGCCTACTTTACACAACACGTCGCCATATTAGGCTGCGAGTTACAGCTCAGTTGTTACAACGTTGTCTGGTCACTGCCAAAGATTCTACTGACAGCATTCGACGCGCAGCAGATCCGCGCTCGGTCTGATCAGCTGGGGGCACAACACTTATTGTAAACAGAAATACGCGTCCAGCGTGATCGCTTAAACTGCTATAAGATAGAGGTTTCATATCTAAAGAATATGTTTTATTTCGATTGGATGTTCTAAAGCTACAAGGAGTGGAAATTTCGGCCAACAGTCAACTGCGTCTCCACACAAATTTTCCGCCTTGTTTTACCTGCGCTGCACGCATTTGCTCTGCGCGGAGAATGTGGGAGCAGTGCGCAATTGCGCAGTCGCACAGCTTACAGGGAACATTGCCAAAGACTATACAATAACTAGTTCTAACTTACTGTAAGTGTAATTAATAATTGGATAAACCTTAGAAAAATGGGCGGTACTCGTCCTAGCAAGGCTAGGTCACTGAACTTCGAGTAATAGCCATTGTCTTTCCATACTGAGCTACAGGTAGGCTCTTCCTTAATCACACCAGAGAGGTTGAGGACATGCCCAAAGTACTCACACTTTACACAACTTTAAGATCAGGGTGGGGTGGCAGGTATGACATCACGTTGGGGGAACTCCCCCAGGATTCCTAAGATTCTACATAGACTCCTATGAGCCTGCGGAACCCCCAACCTGATGTAATAATAGTACATTTTCTTTAAATGGTTAACCTGCAACCACACATACAGTAGTTGAGTGTGGAAAAAGTGTGGAGTGGTCCTTTAGCCATGACCGGTGCCAGCAAGGGGGCCGCCATGACAGCTGGAACCATGCCATGCACTGCAGCAGGGCCGGATTAATGCACAGGCTAGATATGGCTCCAAGCTAGGCCTCGGGCCCCCACAGGCTAGATATGGCTGCAGGCTAGGTCTAGGGCCCCCACAGGCTAGATATGGCTCCAAGCTAGGCCTAGGGCCCCCACAGGCTAGATATGGTTGCAAGCTAGGCCTAGGGCCCCAACAGGCTAGATATGGCTCCAA
>NC_085867.1:10343703-10346203 GCF_034702125.1 Engraulis encrasicolus | reverse complement strand
GTGTGTGTGTGTGTGTGTGTGTGTGTGTGTGTGTGTGTGTGTGTGTGTGTGTGTGTGTGTGTGTGTGTGTGTGTGTGTGTGTGTACTGTATGTGTGTGTGTGTGTGTGTGATTGTTTTATCACTGCCAGTCCACCCACCCTGATGTATTGGAACTCCTCCACGGGGGAGTCTGCGGGCGCGTGGGGGGGCCCGGTGGGGGCCCCGGCGGGGGCGAAGGCGGAGAGGGTGAGGGGGTCCAGACCCAGCCTCGAGTGCTTCCTGGTGATCAGCAGCAGCTTGTTGCGGATGGCCGCGATGATGCGCAGCTCCCCGCCGTGATGCGTGTTGATGGAGTACAGGTGGCAGCCTATATGCAGTAAAAAACAGTCTTAATGCAACACTTATTGTAGTTGGTGTGTGTGTGTGTGTATGTGTGTGTGCGTGTTCCAGAGAGTCAATTTAACACCCTCTAGAGTGCACTTGGTGTGTGTGTGTGTATGTGTGTGTGTGTGTGTGTGTGTGTGTGTGTGTGTGTGTGTGTGTGTGTGTGTGTGTGTGTGTGTGTGTGTGTGTGTGTGTGTGTGTGTGTGTGTGTGTGTGTGTGTGTGTGTGCCAGAGTCAATTTAACACCCTCTAGAGTGCACTTGGTGTGTGTGTGTGTGTGTGTGTGTGTGTGTGTGTGTGTGTGTGTGTGTGTGTGTGTGCCGTGGTGCGTGTTGATGGAGTACAGGTGGCAGCATACACAAAGTGTAAAAAACAGAGTCTTAATGCCACACTTAGAGAGTCGATTTAACACCCTCTAGAGTGCACAGAGTGTTGATGCAAGACTTATTGTATTTGCTGAATTGAGTTGAGAAAAAGAGAGCAACACATCCAGTGCATTAAACAAAACTACGGTGACAATGGAACTGCAAAGAGAGAGAAAGAGAGAAACAATGAGAGTGAGAGTGAGAGTGAGAGTGAGGATGAGAGTGAGAGAGAGAGAGAGAGAGAGAGAGAGAGAGAGAGAGAGAGAGAGAGAGAGAGAGAGAACTAGAAGGAGGATGAGGATGATCTGAAGATGATGTATAGTAGTTCACCAGAAGGAGAATGAGAAACTGACATAGGGAAAACAAAGAAAGGGAGATCTAGGGAGGGGGAATGTATTGATAGCAGCAGATGTAATTGAAAGATAACATGAGGAAAAAAAGGTAAAGAAAAAAAAGATGTCAGAATGAAAGAATGAAGAGATTTGTCTGACAAATGAGAGGTGGAAACAATAGGATAATTACTCTGAGAAGAGAAGACGTTTTTGTCATTTAAAAAGCTATTAATAGATGACATACTGTACCTATGTAATTAATTGCATGGAGTTCTAATGAGGGAACCGTAGCTCGCAATTTTTTGTCCATTGATATTGCTAGATTTTCCATAAATAGTTTGTCCGCTAAGACTACGGTGGGTGGGGGGGTAGCGAAAATATTCCAAAGTCCAAAAGGGGTAGCCAGGCCGTGCCCTTCTAGTGACGCAACACCTTCAGCGTTGCTTCTAGTCAGGCCAGGGGTAATGCAAATATTGTTTCTGAGCTCCCGGAAAATCGGGAACTCCTCCCACTTTGTCTGGACGCAAACAACTATTAGCAAACCAAGGGAGTGGGGTCAACCGTGCAGTTTAGGAAATGTTAATTGTTATGCTCTTGGTCAGACCAAGTCTCGAAGAGATTTGAAAGTCGATGATAATCAGGCTAAAAAGAGGGTCCCCGCTAGCCTAGTAAACTAGCCCCATCCGCCAGCAGCCAAAATTACTTTTTGCCTGCAAGTGGGTCTGGTCTCGGACAATGACCCAGCCCTGAAACTGTGTGGCCAATCACAATGCAGCAGATTTTATTTGTTTTGAATCTTTGGATGCAAAGCGGACAGGGTTTTGAGGGAGTGACGACAAAACGTTGGCTAATAGGCACAGACACAGTTTGAAAAACAACGGGTTGTTCCCATCAACAATCTTCCGATGTCTCGTTGATCGGTGCCAGACTAAATATTCACACTGAAAAAGTTTGGCACACACTTTGCTGACACACTCTACCAGGGGCGTCATTAGGTTGCGCAAAGATCCGGGGCTGTAGCCCAGCAAAAAAATAAAAATTGGTGTGGAGCGGCAGTCTAGTCGAGGGAGCGAAGCGACCGAGAGGGGGGTTGGTGCGGAAGGGGGGTTCCCCCCTTCCGTTTTGCGGAGTTTTTGGAAAATTAAGGTCAAATTGGGCCATTCTAGGCGTACACAAAGGGGAAAATGTACTTTTGTCACCATAGTCTTAATTGGCAGTTTTCCCATCTTTACATTTGACAGTGTAGGCTACTTTCATTAAGGACCTTGCCGTTCTTTTCTTGATTTGGCCCAATGTCGCCAGCTTAGTCACCCTCATTGGGTTTACTACTTTTTTGGATAAATGTAGTGTTGGCGTCACGATTACTTTGGTGCAAATAAAAAGAGACCGCATTTAATAGTGCGACAGTGCCGAGTAGCCTAGTGGATATTTTGAGAGAA
>NC_085867.1:10313703-10318703 GCF_034702125.1 Engraulis encrasicolus | reverse complement strand
CATTGGTTAACTGTGTGTCACTATTGTAAAATAAAACAGAAAGCTTTCATTTCTTTCTTTCTTTGTTGTGAAATAGGAAATGTTCGCAATAACAGAAACTCTCTATTTACATACAGCATCAAACATGCATTGACTGCAATGATAAATCCCACACCCTCCAAACCACCATTCATCTGCGCACTCGGGGTAATTTGCAGAAATTACAGAAGTGGCAGAAGGGGACGTCCTTGTTACAAGAGAAGGGCAGCACTTCAAAATAAGTGAAATATGGAAATGCACACAGGCGCAAATGCTGTCCGATAACATACAGACACGCCCCTTTGCTATAAAAATGAAACCATGTACTGCACAGTTAAAGGGGGATGCCACTATTTTGGGGCTTAACACAGTTAAAAATCGTTGGCTGGGGGTTTATAAAGGTGGTAAAGTGTCTTATTTTTCATGTGAAGCATTGTCTTGCTTTAAGACAAGTTAAAAGAGGGAGTATGTCGCTAAGCTAGTGAAAGTCAATGCATCCATGTAGCATTGCTACATGCTACACGGATCCATTGACTTTCACTAGCTTAGCGACCTGCTCCCTCTTTTAACTTGTCTTAAAACAAGACAGCGGCTTACATGAAAAATAAGACACTTAACCACCTATATAAACCCTGGCCAACGATTTGAACTGTATGAAGCCCCAAAATAGTGGCATACTCCTTTAACAGTTAATTGTTTGCAATTTCATGTTTCTTCTTGTACGCTCATACGCTTTGACACAACACTTGAGAGAGTGTCCACAGTAAACCTATTTTATATCCAGAGTTAACTGCTAAACCTACTGTGTGCCTTTGTACCATCCACTGTCTTTGCTCAATGCCAATGTCAATAACATTGTAGGTGATGGACAGGGTGTCAGGAGGCTGCTTTTGTTGAGTGCCAGGATCCTGTACTGCAGTGGTTCCCAAACTGGGGGCCGGGACCCCAAGGGGGATCGCGGAGGTGCTGAAGGCAGGTTGCGGACAAAAGGGACATTGCATAAAAATGGGAAATCCACAAGTTAACAGCTAACAGCTAATATATGTATTTGCTGTCCTGTGGATTTCTAGCAATATTAGCCAACAAACTATTAATGGAAAATCTAGCAATATTAATGGGGGCAGCCGTGGCCTAGTGGTTAGAGAGTTGGTCTTTCAATCTGGGGGTTGCAGGTTCGAATCCATGGCTGAAATGCCCTTGAGCAAGGCACCTAACCCTACATTGCTCCAGGGACTGTAACCAATACCCTGACAAATAATAACTGTCAGTCACTTTGAATAAAAAAAATGAAAGCGTCAGCTAAGTGAAATGTAATGTAATGTAATAATGGACAAAAAAATTGCCTAGGGCAAAATATTTTCAAATACAAAAGGGGGTCCCCGCTGGAAAAGTTTGTGAACCACTGTTGTACAGAGTTGATTGACTGTAGACACCTCAGATTATGTAATCGATCAATTAATTCATTGATTGATTTCCAAGTGATCCTGTGGCCTCAGGTGACTGGCAGGTCAGGCCAGTCTCTCAGGTAACTGATATTGGTGAGAGGGAGGGCTGGGCGTGAGAGGAATGATTGACAGGGAACACAAAGGGGACTGGCAGTTTGACTGACAGCTTATGAGGTGAGTGGGGGTTTGACTGACAGCTTATGAGGGGACGGCCATCTGAGCAGCTGGTTTAACGGGAAGGATGACCGGACAGGGCAAATAGAATGACGAATGGCTGGCTAGATGGATGGATGGATGGATGGATGCATGCATGGATAGAAAGGATGGATGGATGGATAGAAAGGATGGATGGATGCATGCATGGATAGAAAGGATGGATGGATGGATAGAAAGGATGGATGGATGCATGCATGGATAGAAAGGATGGATGGATGGATGGATGTGTGTGTCTGAGTGCCCAGTCCTGCAGGCAGTGTGAGTCTCCCAGGAGTGTGTGAGAGGGAATAAAAAAATACTGAGGCAAAAGTCCATGGATGGAGGAATAGATTAGTGAATAGATAGATAGCTAGATAGCTAGACAGACAGACAGACAGACAGACAGACAGACAGACAGACAGACAGACAGACAGACAGATAGATAGATAGATAGATAGATAGATAGATAGATAGATAGATAGATAGATAGATAGATAGATAGATAGATAGATAGATAGATAGATAGATAGATAGATAGATTGATTGATTGATTGATTGATTGATTGACTCACCTTCTGGATGTCTGGGTTGAGGATCTCTCTGGGCCCCTTCTCAAAGCGATCCAGGTTCATGGCACTGCAAGGAAGAGAAGGGAGTAAAGAAGGAGAGAGAGAGGAGGGAGGAAACAAACAAAGAGAGAGAAAGACATAAAAGGGTTAGATATCCCAATGTGACTACAGTATAAACATTTTTGCAGGCTTAGCAGTATATGTCTTTATGCAACACAATTTAACAATAAAGGTAAATAAATGACCAAAGAGACTGCAGGGGACGAGAGAAGCAGTAAAAAGGGAGGAGAGGGTGACCGGAAAGAGAACCACAGAGGAGAGGAGAGGAGAGAAAGGGAGAGGAGGAGAGGAGAGGAGAGGAAAGCAGAAGAGTACGGTAAATATGTTTATGCCAAAAGTGACCAATTCTAACAGGTACTGAGGGTCATTGAAGAAGCTTCACCAAGCATTCCCTTTATTCACTCTTGATGTGTGATTGACATGCTTGATTAAGCTAATCACAGGGCTTCCCTGCCTTGTCCGCCTGGGGCATTCGAAGATGTAAATATTGTAATTGATTTTGACCAAACTGCGTCATAATTAACCGACTTCTAGTTTCTGAAATTCACTCTGGTCACTTTGTTTGCTTTGCCCCTGCCCCAGGCTAATTTTTTGTGGTCATCCTGACCCTTCATAGTGAAATAACAGAAAATAAGAGATTGTAACTTTGTTTCTTTCTTTTTTCCCGATTTATTTAGGTCTTTTTCAACTTAATTGATGAGAGGACAGGATGAGAAGTGGACAGGAAGCAAATGGCGAGAGAGACGGGGAGGGGTCGGCAAATGACCCTGAACCCGGGTCGGCCGCATAGCAGACTCGTGCCCCACCGTTACGCCACGGCAGGGCCTTGGGGTGCATTTCTGATTATCATTGACTTTCGAATCTCGTTACAATATGCAACCTTGCCTCCTCCACTTGTGCTTGTCTCCTCGTACCAGGAAGTAATATGTCATGATGACATCACTGACCACAGCATTATATTTCAATATCTTGCAAAAGCTCAATTGTAAAGCCTTCTTCTCATTTGCAATTGGGATAGTGAATGAAAAACAGTCCCTCAAAAGTTGTTGTGGCTAGGCTGACAGCTGGGAGACTTTATCGTTTTCTCCACGGAGGAGGGGCCAGGAGGTGGGGCGAGGCCACAAGCACAAGTGGAGGAGGCAAGGTTGCATATTGTAACGCACTCTTGGTCTGACCTTGAGCATAACAATTAACATTTCCCCAACTGTATGGTTAACCCGCCTCCCTTGGTTTGTTACTGGTCGAGGCCAGGAAAGGCTGTGCTAAACATTTTCTCAGTCCCAAATAGAACCTCTCTGCTTAGACCACGTCACCAGAGAGAGTAGAGAGAGAGAGAGGTTCCATTGGCCCATTGTTTCCTGGTTCTATTATGGCCCCCCTTAGGCAGACCTAGGCAGACCTAAAGACTATTCTATTCATTGTGGGAGCATTATGACACGGCCCTTTAGGCAGACCGGAACTTGGTCATGTTAGGTGCCCATAGCAACCTATTACATTGGCATATCTCTATATACTTAAAGAATCTCTGACCACGTCACTACTTGGTTGCAATGCAATTTCCTATTGGAAACCTAGTAAGTTGCTAACTGGCTAGCAATGATGCTTTCAAGAAACAGGGTCCTGGTCCCCTATCCAAGGCTAGGTGCACATGATGTTGCCCCTGTATGTGTCTGCCGAAGTGTGTGATTTGATGTGCTTGTGGTGCCCCCTGCAGACGAGACACAAACATGTGGGCAGACAAATACACACTATGGCCGGATCTCAAAGTCAAGGATCCTGGTCTTGCTAGGACGTGAAACGCCCAGTGATTGGATACTCTTAAGTTAACTCCGCAGAGTTTTCACGTCCTAGCAAGGCCAGGATCGTTGACTTTGAGATATAGCCAAAGGGTGGATTCCAATATGCAGACTTCCTTCCTCCCTTGCCTGCTTGTGACCTCATGATGACATCATCGATGACAGAAAATGAATTCAATATCTTGCATGAGCACAATTCTAATGTAATTTCCTCATTTTAAATTGGGATGGTGATTGAAGAACAGTCCAACAAATTGTTGTGGCAAAGCTGACAGCGGGGAAACTTTATTTACTTTATATTGGCTTTCTTCCATCCATTCAATCCAATTTACCACCATCACACTAAAAACTTTAAGCGTAGGACAATTTTACATTCTTTCCGGACGGACAAACAACTTGTCGTCGATACCTGGCTGATGACGAACCACGGTGGCCTTCCAGCTGCACTGGCGTCGGCGCGCTGTGTGACTGCTTCTAAAACACCTGTTTGGGGGGACACTTTTCCGTTGCTGAATGAGGAGTTCACAGCTGACTGCTGTTAACACAGCTTGGCTGTTGGCTTCACCGGCTCGCGGCCACTCCAACACCCAGCAGTCCAGTACGTCTCCTCCTGTCTGCACAGGCGTCTCCGTGGACCCCACCATGGCGTTCTACTAAAAACTGCCGCCTCAGTCAGTGTGTCCGCGACTCCTCCTCTGGCATTTCTCAGCTGTGACTTCACTTGCTTGTTCGGCTACCTCCCTCAGCCGAACTCGCGGCCGCGATGAGGTTCTTTGGATCGTTGTATCCCCTTGCAGAACTAATTTCATCTCTGCCCCCATCATCTGCCCCATATCAATGGACCTAAAACCATTCACTCCATCTACTTATTGTTGTACTTTTGTTGTGTCCCTGTATGTGTTCGAAATGTGTTTGCT
>NC_085867.1:10303703-10308703 GCF_034702125.1 Engraulis encrasicolus | reverse complement strand
GGATGTAATGGTTCCGCCGCGTCCACGTCCGCCGCGTCCGCGTCCGCCGCCGCCGCGTAAGGTCTTTCATGTTAACGCGATAACTTTTGAACGGATGTTTGGATTTGTCCCAGATTTTTTGGGTGAATGCTCTAGGGCAGGTTCATGAACTGATTCGAGTTTGGAGGTCAACACTTTCAATATGGCTGAATTCAAGATGGCCGAATTTTTGTTTGGTCCATAACTTCTGACCGGGTTGATGGATTTGTCCCAGATTTGGTGTGTGAATGCTCTAGGGTAGGTTCATGAACTGCTTCGAGTTGGGAGGTCAACACTTTCAAGATGGCTGAATTCAAGATGGCAGAATTATTGTTTGGCTCATAACTACTGACCGGGTGGATGGATTTGTCCCAGATTTTGTGTGTGAATGCTCTAGGGTAGGTTCATGAACTGATTCGAGTTTGGAAGACAACACTTTCAAAATGGCGGAATTTTCATTTGGCCCATAACTTCTGACTGGGTGGATTGATTTGCCCGGTAACACCTTATTTTAATGGTTCACCATTTCAGTGAATCTACCATAGGTACAGTGTAATAACCAATGTAACAATATTTAATACTGTGTAATACTAGTGTAATACCAGTGTAACAATATGCAATATCAGGTACAGTGTAATAACGAGTGTAACAGTATGCAATACCATGTAATATAGTGTAATACCAGTGTAACAATATGCAATACCATGTAATACCACTTACGCACACATGATGTAAGTAAAAAAAATACTTTTAAATTAAATATTGTTACACTGGTTATTACACTGTACCTAATGTGGTATATCCACTGAACCATTAAAACAGTATTACCATTTGCTCCATTTTTTGCTTCATTTTCACAATAGTCGTTTGGTTTTAAGCCTATGCACGTCATGTCACGTCTGTATGTATCATATACATTTACAAAATGGTGGATGGGAGTGGTAGGAATGATGGGGGACTGGAAGGGTCGTGTTTCGGGGATATACCTTAAGCAGTCGAAGGCGACTGCACAGGCAGTCTAGTTGACTTTGTATTGAGTTGCGCGACAAAAGCGTTTCTGGAGACTACAGCGATTCGCACGCAAGATTGACAG
This sequence comes from Engraulis encrasicolus, assembly GCF_034702125.1. NCBI lineage: Eukaryota > Metazoa > Chordata > Actinopteri > Clupeiformes > Engraulidae > Engraulis > Engraulis encrasicolus. The sequence continues at coordinate 10,307,592 of NC_085867.1, read as the reverse complement.
TTTGAAGTTGAAATCCTTTCAACTTTCTATGACGTGGTTCGGCAACCAGCCGCGACAGCCAATGACTGTATAGAGGTCAGTGACCACAGCCAATGGTAATGTTTCAATGCTTTGCCTGGACATACGCTAGTCGCTTCAATCGCTCATATCGCTCTTGCTGCACAGAAGCGATTCTCTGTCGCTTGAATCGCGTCGCGGCTGGTCTATTTGTCCAGTTAGGGGCAAAAACCAAGAAAACAACAACAAAAAAACAGCCTCGGACCCCGAGGAATGGCGGCCCGCCAGGAAAATGCACTGTATGCCAGATGACCAGTCCAGCACTGGCGACAGGCACCTGTTTGTCATTGCTGTTTTAGGCGTTTTGTGTTGTTTATCTGTCTGGCAGAAATGTACTTAACATGACATTCACTGATGCATTTACTGACAACAAAGACAGACAACAAGGTCAGTAAACAGTCAGATTTCTTAAAAGCTGACATCAGATTCTGTCAAAAGGAATGTTTTGTATCTATCTTTTGGATAGAGTACCTAAGCCATGTCATACTATAGACATGTCTATCCCCATTTTGATCACAATAAGCTTACAATAAGGGATCTGTGTGAAAGGGTTAAGACCAACCATCAACAACGTTTGATTTTCCACAGATTTACATTTCTTGTCTTGAGAGTGCCCTAAAAACACACGTGACTGAATGTAGACAATGCACAAATGACTGAGAAAACAGAGCCCTCAGAATAGTAATAGTGTGCATGTGTCTGTATAGTATGGTTGGAAGAGGAGTGTGTGTGTGTGTGTGTGTGTGTGTGTGTGTGTGTGTGTGTGTGTGTGTGTGTGTGTGTGTGTGTGTGTGTGTGTGTGTGTGTGTGTGTGTGTGTGTGTGTGCACCTGCGTGTGTGTGTGCTAAATATAATTTTAGATCTGAACAGCTAGGAGTCGGGCTGTGTGTGTGTGTGTGTGTGTGTGTGTGTGTGTGTGTGTATGTGTATCTGTGTGTGTGTGTGTGTGTGTGTGTGTGTGTGTGTGTGTGTGTGTGTGTGTGTGTGTGTGTGTGTGTGTGTGTGTGTGTGTGTGTGTGTGTGTGTGTGTGTGTGTGTGTGTGTGTTTGTGTGTATCCTCAGGCATATCTCTATGTGCTTACGTATGTGTGGCACTTCGCTTGCCAGAGAAAACATGAATCTGGGCTCAGCACAGGGACATATGGCGAGGGATGCATTCACATGGTGTGGGCAGGAGTGTGTGTGTGTGTGTGTGTGTGTGTGTGTGTGTGTGTGTGTGTGTGTGTGTGTGTGTGTGTGTGTGTGTGTGTGTGTGTGTGTGTGTGTGTGTGTGTGTGTGTGTGTGTGTGTGTGTATGTGTCTGTGTGTCTGTGTGTGTGTGTCCGTGTCTGTGTCTGTGTGCATCATATGTGTGTGTGTGTGTGTGTGTGTGTGTGTGTGTGTGTGTGTGTGTGTGTGTGTGTGTGTGTGTGTGTGTGTGTGTGTGTGTGTCTGCATCATGTGTGCATGTGTGTGTGAGTGTGTGAGTGTGTTTGCGCTTGTGACAATCCGGTTATACACCCATGTATGTCTGTGTGTACTTGCATGCATTGAGAAACATTACTGTATGTGTTTCTATATACATGTAGTGCATTTGGAAATGCTTGAACAGCATATGGGATTTATGGAAAGAAGTAGGCGTAGAACTGGAACCTTTTCCCAGGAAGTACTTAAAGGACCATCTGGTGTGGTACTATGGGTTCTCCATCATATGTGCATGTGTGCATGTGTGCATGTGTGCGTGTGTGTGCGTATGTGTGTGTGTGTGTGTGTGTGTGTGTATGTGTGTGTGTGTGTGTGTGTGTGCATGTGTGTGCATATGTGTGTGTGTAACCTTTTCCCAGGAAGTACTTGAAGAACCATCTGGTGTGGTACTCTGGGTTCTCCAGATGGACGTCGGTTCTCCTCCAGGTTCCTGGGGTGTAGTCCGTAGCCTGCGGAGAACAACACGGAGGAACATACACTTCACACTGTGCTCATCCCAAAACACCCATGGTTTCCCCTCAATAGAAATGCACACATGCACGCACATGCACGCGCACACACATTACATAACATTACATTACACTTAGCTGACACTTTCCCCCCAAATACACAGGGTATTGTTTAGAGTCCCTGGAGCAGTATAGGGTTAGGTGTCTGGCTCAAGGGTACTTCAGCCATGGAGTGTGGTAAGGATTGGAAGGGTGGGATTTGAGCCTGCTAACTTTATCTTACGCCTGGATATTTAGCCCATCACCTCAACCATTAGGCCACAGCTGCCCCACATACATGCACATACGTCCGTACGTCCGTACGTCCGCATGCACACACGCACGCACGCACGCACTCACGCACACAAACACATTCTTGTTCTTCCACAAATGTTATGTATTGTATGTTATTTGTGTGTCAGGCAACATTTGAGTGTGTGAGAGTGTGTGTGCGTGCGTGCGTGCGTGCATGCGTGCGTGCGTGCGTGTGTAAGAAACAGCGTAGAATAGAGAGGAATTTCCTGCAGTCTACCTCCAGCTCTCTACTCCTTTGTCAGTTGAGTTCTCTTGTTGTGGCTTTTTTTTTCAGCCCAAGTCACATGTTTGCTTTTTCTCTCTTTTTCTTCTATGGCCATCAGGAATCACCTCAAGATTAAGTTCAAGCTTTTTTGTCCGTGTGTCTATCTGTCTCTTTCTCTCACACACACAAACACATTGTCTCTCCACCTTCTACTGTCATTAGGTTAACCTAGTCACTCTGTATGCACTCTGTTCAGTGTACTGATCACTCTCACTCACTCACTCACTCACTCACGTCACTCACGTCACTCACTCACTCACTCACTCACTCACTCACTCACTCACTCACTCACTCACTCACTCACTCACTCACTCACTCACTCACTCACTCACTCACTCACTCACTCACTCACTCACTCACTCACTCACTCACTCACTCACTCACTCACTCACTCACTCACTCACTCACTCACTCTCTCTCTCTCTCTCTCTCTCTCTCTCTCTCTCTCTCTCTCCCTCTCTCTCTCTCTCTCTCTTCTCTCTCTCTCTCTCACTCTCTGTCTCACTCTCTCTCTCTCTCACACACACACACGCACAGGCACACGCACGCACACACACACACACACACACACACACACACACACACACACACACACACACACAAACACACACACACACACACACACACACAGATACATTGGGAGAGCTATAGAAAGAGACCTTTGGCACGCAGAGAGAGAGAGAGAGAGAGAGAGAGAGAGAGAGAGAGAGAGAGAGAGAGAGAGAGAGAGAGAGAGAGAGAGAGAGAGAGAGAGAGAGAGAGAGAGAGAAAAGAAAGCAGAGGGGATAAAGAGAGAAAGAAGGGCAAGTGCCCCTCGCTGATCTGATCTGTTTGTGCATTCTTAGCGAACGCGATCCTGCAGACACATCAGGTATCTGTACAGACAAAAAATATCTTCCATTTTTGTGAGGGCCATCTTGTCTCCAGCGAGACGGCTTTCTGCCCGCTCAATTGGCCTGGCCTTTGTTAGGTTACCAAGGAGATGCCTTCAAATCAAATGTCATTACTGGTCCCAGACGAACCTTACCTTCCATCATGAGCAACCAGGCCTCTAAATTAAAGGGACACTGTGTGAGATTTGTATTTGTTTATTTCCAGAATTCATGCTGCCCATTCACTAATGTTACCTTTTTCATGAATACTTACCACCAGCATCAAATTCTTAGTATTCATTATGACTGGAAAAATTTCACCTTTCATACATGAAAAGGGGGATCTTCTCAATGGTTCGCCATTTTGAGTTTCCCCAAAAATAGCCATTTTTAGCCGCAAAAATTACTGTACTTGGATCATACTAGAA
>NC_085867.1:10286203-10288703 GCF_034702125.1 Engraulis encrasicolus | reverse complement strand
TGCTACCTGAGCGGCGTAAGTCAGTATTTCTCTATGGAGGGAAGGCGAATAAATGAAGCTACCAGAGCAAAGCGAACTGAGCGACCAGAGCGAATTTTAACGATTAGTGTCAAGCTAATATTATGGTAATGAGCTATGACGTGGTTCGGCGAAATCCAATAGGAACATTCGAATCACCGAATGTCCCAGGCTGTCAAACCAGACACTTTATGTGACTGTCAATGCCGCATCCAGAGGGAATAAAGCGGATTCATGGCGAAACTTCTTCAAGCACCTCAGATACCTGGGTTGCGTAGGTCACGCTTGGTGTACACAAGGCAATACTGGCACAGAGCAGTGTTGCCAGATTGGGCGGGTGCCCGCTCAATTGGGCTTCTTAGGACGAAACGGCAAAAGCGGGAAAATTGCCCATTTGGCATTTTTTTTCAGCCGTTTTGGGCCCATAGAAGTGAATGTAATTTGTTGAATTTGGGCAGAATTTAGCGCATTTTGCGCGTTTTTGAGAACCTTTTGTGCGGGATTTGGTCAGACACTTCTGGCAACACTGGCACAGAGTGCACTTCAGAGAGCTATTGCCAAATCAAACAACAATGCTGCACACTACACATACACACACACACAAGCAGGCGTGCACAGGCACACACACACACACACACACAGACAGACACACACACACACACACACACACACACACACACACACACACACACACACACACACACACATAAACACACACACACACACACACACAAACACACACACACACACACCCTTGTTTCTAATTGCAGAAATGCAGGTGTATGCACATACAGTATGTACACATTGCTGACTGTGTCTTAGGCACATGCAGGTGCATTTACACACACACACACACACACACACACACACACACACACACACACACACACACACACACACACACACACACACACACACACACACACACACACATTGTGGTGCTAAAAGCACACACTTCCTCCTGCCGCTCTTGTCCCCCATGTCCCAGTGATTCATACTGCGAAAGAGTGCACACTTCTATAACTGTAAGGACCAGAAAAATCCCAATTTAAAAATATATCACAGTCGGAGTGTTACAATGTATGCAGTGTGTTTGTGTGTGTGTGTGTGTGTGTGTGTGTGTGTGTGTGTGTGTGTGTGTGTGTGTGTGTGTGTGTGTGTGTGTGTGTGTGTGTGTGTGTGTTTGTGTTTGTGTTTGTGTGTCTGTGTGTGCAAATGCACCTGCATGTGCCTTAGATACAGTCAGAAATGTGTGTGTGTGTGTGTGTGTGTGTGTGTGTGTGTGTGTGTGTGTGTGTGTGTGTGTGTGTGTGTGTGTGTGTGTGTGTGTGTGTGTGTGTGTGTGTGTGTGTGTGTGTGTGTTTGTGTGTGTGTGACTCCACTTCTTCCTCTATGTGAGTGTTATGCTGTGTTGGCAAGATGGACTCAGGTTTGTGAATAGCTAGAGGTGTTGGAAATATACACTTTTAATAGAATGATGATGGAAAATGTTTTTGTGCATTTTATGTTTTAATAGGCATGACGTCATCTGCGTCATCAGAATTTTGAGTTTGAATTTGAAAGTTCGAATTTCTAATCAAGTTAACCGTCTTCTTCCGTTGGTCTTTGTACAGTGCAGATGTGTGTTTTAAGTAAAGGGCTCCTTGCCACCTAAAATCTTTACAAGACGTCCAAAAAATCGTTCTACATAATTTAAAAAACAATAAGTAGGAGATGGCAAGGCCAGCACTTTACAGTTCAGGCACCCACCTTGACATCAAACACCTACCACCTTGATATATTATATTATATATCAAAGAGTATACATCATCCTTTCAGGTAAGCATTTTCTAACCAGGACATCAGAATTCAAAACATAACACAGTAAGTCACTCAGAGCTACCATTATTCTATTGCTGTAGCCTTTTCCATTTAAAGAACCGTAAGTCCCAATGAATCAGTCCCAATGATATTGCTATCATTGTGGTTAAGGTTGTTTTTTTACTATCATCTTTAGGTAAGCCTTTTTCCTCAGACATCAGAATTCATAACACAACACATAAAGTCTCTCTAGGCTCCCACTATACTAATGCTGTAGCCTTTTCCATTTCATCCCGAGTGGCTAACTCACAGAGCAAGAGCAAAATCAATTCCCTTTATCCCTCTTCACAAAAGACACACACGGACACTCAAGCACGCATATGGACACACACACAAACACACACAAAAAAACACACGCACGCACACATGCAAATCTGCATGCATGCACGCACACAGCACACACACACACACACATGCAAAAATGCATGCATGCTCGCACACACGCACAAACAAATGCACAAACACACGCACAAACACACCACATTCAAAGCCGCAAAAAAAACAAGAGCCAAAAATACCAAGTGGTCAATGCTGTCACAGCTGACATCCATCCACCCTGACGATGGGTGCCATCAGGGCTGGACTAACATGGCCTGAGGCCCCTACGCTAAAGGGTTTCTGT
>NC_085867.1:10266203-10283703 GCF_034702125.1 Engraulis encrasicolus | reverse complement strand
ACTTTAAAGTCCTTTATGAACGCGTCGTGGATATTGGGTTGCTGCGCATGTTTCAAAATGAACACTTGCCTCAGTGTCGGAGCTGTTCATTCCCCTCTCTGAGGAATGTTGCAAATGCGCTGACTGAGACTGGAAGAATCTCTATTCTTCTCGCTGATTCTTTGCCGAGGCTTGTAAGCAACGCACGGGAGCACTTTTTTTCCAACCAGAACTGCACTGAAACTTAAAACTAGACTGCCTGTGCAGTCGCCTTAGACTGCTTAAGGTATATCCCCGAAACGCAACGCTTCCAGTCCCCCATCATTCCTACCACTCCCGTCCACCTTTTCATAAACGTATATGATAAATACAAAATATTAAAGAAATATATTTAATATCTATACATAGATCAATGACGTGCATAGGCTTAAAACCAAATGACTCTTGTGAAAATGAAGCAAAAAATGGGGCAAATGGTAACACTGTTTTAATGGTTCACTATTACAGTGAATATACCACATTAGGTACAGTGTAATAACCATTGTAACAATATTTAATACCATGTAATACCAGTGTAACACCATGTACCAATTTTGTACTACATCGTGTATTTTTGTGTAAGTGGTATTACATGGTATTGCATATTGCTACACTGGTATTACACTAGTATTACATGGTATTAAATATTGTTACACTGTACCTAATATGGTAGATTCACTGAGATGGTGAACTGTTAAAATAAGGTAGTACCGGGCAAATCAATCAATCCACCCAGTCAGAAGTTATGGGCCAAATAAAAATTCCGCCATTTTGAAACTGTTGACCTCCAAACTCAAATCAGTTCATGAACCTACCCTAGAGCATTAACACACCAAATCTGGGACAAATCCATCCGACTGGTCAGAAGTTATGAGCCAAACAAAAAATCGGCCATCTTGAATTCAGCCATCTTGAGAGTGTTGGCCTCCAAACTCGAATAAGTTCATGAACCTACCCTAGAGCATTCACCCAAAAAATCTGGGACAAATCCAAACATCCGTTCAAAAGTTATCGCGTTAACACGAAAGACCTTACGCGGCGGCGGACGCGGACACGGACGCAAAACCATTACATCCCCGACGCGCCGCGTTTCGGGGATATAATTACACCAACATTTAAGCGTCATTGCGCTGCGTTGGCCTATAACGCGCCTATCAGTATCTAGGTTGCGTTCGGATCGTAAGGCAGTGACTCGATGACTCCCCTCCTACATGAACAGGTCTCTGATCAGACAGTTGAAGTTAGATGATGAGGCGTTCGTTTCGAACAGTACTAACTAGTGCGCTGCCCTGCGCATTTGATCTTACGGCGATTCCATGGCGGGAGTTACGTTCATCACGTTAGCGCTTAGCTTACGCATGCTATTTGAACGGTGAATGACCGCCAGACGGCGAAATCATAAAATAGGCTATAAATAGATCTAGAGACGGCATATTTAGATACTACAATGTTGATTTATCTCTTCAATTCTCACATCTGTGTACATAAGTGTCAGAATAAAGAACATTATAAGGTGGTAGCTTGGGTAGTAGCCATGTTTGTTTTTGAGGTTTCTGGTTGAGAGGGAGGTGGCGCACAGCATTTTGGGTACAAAGGCAGCGAAGTCAGTATCTGATGGTGCCCTCAAATTTCACCGTTACGCCCACAAATGCAGTCAACTGCCAAGGGAGGAAATAAAAATTTTTTTCGTTTCGATCCACACTTCATGACTCGATGTCCAGTTAGTTCACTGGAAGGACAGCTGCCTTCCCTGTTTCGAACGGACTCCTAGTCTTTAGGCTACGGTAGAGAAAGGGAGAGAGGGAAAACAAAACATCACGCAAATAACTTACCATAACTTATCGGGGCCAGAAAAGTGATCGTTCTTCTAAAAAGTTATGGTACTGTTTATCGACTTATTGAATATCGTGACAGGCTTAGCGGCACCCATGTGCGCATGCATACAGTCACCCGCACGCACACATGCACGCACGCAAACACACAGACCCAGAAACACACACACATGCATGCACACACACACACACACACACACACACACACACACACACACACACACACACACACACACACACACACACACACTCACACACACACATAAACAGACACACAAACACACGCACGCACACACACACACATACCAGTGTGAGCTATAAATGGAAACCATTTGCCGCCACTATGAAGGATGTTCTCCTTTCCATTTCCTCAAGCTCCACTCCAGGAGTCCATGATACCATACCAGATATTTAGAGAATGTGTGTGTGTGTGTGTGTGTGTGTGTGTGTGTGTGTGTGTGTGTGTGTGTGTGTGTGTGTGTGTGTGTGTGTGTGTGTGTGTGTGTGTGTGTGTGTGCATGTGTGTGTGTGTGTGTGCATGTGTGTGTGTGGGTGTGCATGCGTGCGTGCATGTGTGTGTGTGTGTGTGTGTGTGTGTGTGTGTGTGTGTGTGTGTGTGTGTGTGTGTGTGTGTGTGTGTGCGTGTGCATGGACCCACACTTCACTCAAAAGTTCTTTGGGGGTCAAATGGGGGTCGGAGGCCAAGCATGGTGAGTTTGCACATTTGATTAAATAAAACCACCGAAAAAAGGAGGCAAACACTGTGGTACACTGCACTGTATACCCCTTTTCTCACACAGTTCCTAAATCATTGATCAGCTTCCCATCGTGACAAATGTAACTCTACTCATCTAAAACTTCCTGGACTAGCGTGGTTATGCCTGTGGACTAGCGTGGCTATGCCTATGGACTAGCGTGGCTATGCCTGTGGACTAGCGTGGTTATGCCTGTGGACTAGCGTTATTATGCCTGTGGACTAGCGTTATTATGCCTGTGGACTAGCGTGGTTATGCCTGTGGACTAGCGTTATTATGCCTGTGGACTAGCGTGGTTATGCCTGTGGACTAGCGTGGTTATGCCTGTGGACTAGCGTTATTATGCCTGTGGACTAGCGTGGTTATGCCTGTGGACTAGCGTGGTTATGCCTGTGGACTAGCGTGGTTATGCCTGTGGACTAGCGTGATTGTACCTGTGGACTAGCGTGGTTATGCCTGTGGATTAGCGTGGTTATGCCTGTGAACTAGCGTGGTTATGCCTGTGGACTAGCGTTATTATGCCTGTGGACTAGCGTGGTTATGCCTGTGGACTAGCATGATTGTACCTGTATACTAGCGTGGCTATGCCTGTGGACCCTGTATTTTCACGCACATCTGTAACTGATTATGGCCTCTTTTGTACATCACTTCTGATGCCTGCACAGTAAAAAAAAAAAACCTGAAGTGTTAATTCAACACTTAGCCTCATAATGCACACTCTTCCCCCAGTGGAACACTTTAAAACTCATTGAAAAGTTAAACTACCATAGTACTACCCTACTATGACACAACACAGGGCGTTTAGTAATGCACTACGACTTGGTCATTGTAAACCCTGGGCCCAAGACAACTGTCCCCTTTGACTCCCCCATCGTTCTTGCTTCCTTGCTTCCTTCCGAGGGCCAGGTCTTGATAATCCCCACGTGTGTTCAGTAACCTCACGCTACAATGAACATGCTTTCATGGCAGCGGTATGCTAACGCTACCATGACATAATTGTATTGTATTGTGTCTCCTCTTATTTAGATGCAAAAACAGGAAGGACCATAGCTGACCCTCACACACCAGCGACTCCTGTTGAAGCCGCGCGGCGCTACCCTGTACTCCTACTCAGCAGCAGGTGTTCAAGTAATGAGTCTGATTACTGAGGAGAAATAAACATATGGTGCCACACACACACACACACGCATGTGTACACACATGCATACACACACGTGCACACACACTCACACACACACACACACACACACACGCACACGCACACACACACACACACACACACACACGCACACATACACACGCACACACATGCGGGCCACATCATACAACAAGCCGCATAGCATGCCGAATCCCCAAATGAAAGGAACATTCAATCAGTCAGTCGTTAGGCAGGCCTCCCTGATCACAGAGAGTACTCTCTCTCTCTCTCTCCCTCTCGCTCTCTCCCTTTCTCTCCCTCTATCTCTCTCTCCCTATCTTTCTCTCTCTCTTTCTCTCTCGTTCTTTCTCTTGCTCTCTCTCTCTTGTTCTGTCTCTCCCTCTCTCTCTCTTGTTATTTCTCTCCCTTTCTATCTCACTCCCTCTCTCTCTCTCTCTTATTCTTTCTCTCTCTCCCTTTCTCTCTTTCTCTCGTTCTTTCCCTCGCTCTCTTTCTCTCTCTTGCTCTTGCTCTTGCTCTCTCTCTCTCTCTCTCTCTCTCTCCCTCTCTCTCTCCCTCTACCTTTCTCTCTCTCTCTCTCTCTCTCTACCTTTCTCTCTCTCTCTCTCTCTCTCTGTCTCTGTCTCTCTCTTTGTACTACGAAAAAAGGCGGCATGGTTCATGCATGCAAATCACTTGCTTCAATACATGCAAATCATTTACATTAATCAATAAAATCAGCCACTGCAAGACGAGGCAATTTGGCGTAGGTTAGTCTGGCTGTTGCACCATATTGCAGCACTCTAGAAGCAGCTTGCTCTTGTAAACAGGAACACAGAGGTAACACTAAATAATAATGGGTGCATAAAAACCATTATATAGACCTAGCTAATAATCAAGTGATGATGAACAAAACAAAACATAAACAAATGTCTTCATTATTTACTTATTTGTATTAATTCTTAATAAAATATCAACAAGTAATATGTTCAATATCATAAAAATCATTAGTTAATTATTTACTAAGTATTTGTCGTGCTTTTTGTGCATCCATTATTAAAAAGTGTTACCAACACAGGTACACAGGAGTTAATAAGAGGTGGGATAAAAGAAGGAGTCTATCGAATACTTAAGTATACTGCCTGACCAAACGAGTAGCAAGTCAGAAATACTGAATCACATTACGTGTATGTACGAGCAATTTATGTTACTCATTGGTACCATATGATCCCGGACCAGGAAGGGGTGAGAAAAAGCAGCGTTACAGGTCTGACATAAACAATTAGTCATAACATTAAACAACTCTGACTGAAAACAATCTGACACAGTTGGCTACCAAACATGCATCATAAGAGATTCATAAAAATGATGATGATGATGATGATGATGATGATGAAGAAGATGATGATGATGATGATGATGATGTGATCATTGCCATCACTGCTTTCATCATAATCAACATCATTACAGCTGAATATGTGAGCACAACTCATGTACGATGCAGCTCAGAGTGCTTCAGCAGTTTGACAGGAGAGACATGGCCAAGTGTTCATTTCATGGTCATTCAGGCTTACCCCTTGGCCCTACCCCTTACCCCTCCCCGTCCGTTTTGTGTAGGGGTAGGGGTATCCCAATAGTTGTTAAGGCAGAGGGGTAGGGGTAAGGGGGAGGGCTTTGTAGCCCTCAAAAAGGAGGAGTTGGGACAGGCAGACTCCGTTTGGAGGGGTAAGGGGTAGGGGCAAGGGGGAGCGGTAGGGGTAAAAAAAAAATGTAAATGGGATTGAGCCTAAAGGTCAGATTAGACTTCTGCAACTGCGCTCGTCAAAACTCGCGTGGGAGTGGCCACGAACCAATATTGTATTTATGCATCTGCGAGTTCTGCGAGGTCCGAGGTCTCGTCGCGAGCCACATTTGAAATTTACTACATTGTAAGCACTGCGGTCATTATTAAGCAATGTTGCTTTCTATCCCGGTTAGCTATTTTCACACAAATTGCAAAGGCAATGCACTGGTATCATTATTTGACATACACAGTCTGTTTTCACGAGCAGTTGATTTTGCCGATGTGTGTTTACATTCGGTGGAGGAACGGTAGTAAAACCGCAGGCATTGTGCCACGAGTGTTCAACTGATGCATTGTTTGTTACTTAGCTTGTAGCTTCGTTTATTTACACACATTTACACACAAGGCATTAATAAAGTTTTTAACAGAATACAGCTCTGCTCTCGCAAACTACTGGCATTGCGCTGCCACAAGAACAGAACAAGGAAGTAGCGAGACGACCAATCATAGCGCCCATTTGTCTGCGTACTCCGCGTCCGTCCGACGGATAGTTAGAATTTTTTCGAGGCGCTCGACGACAGGCACAGAGCCTCTGAGAGGGGGGCGTGGACTCGCATAGACAGAAAACGGACGGACGCAGATTCTATGCGTCCGAAGCATAAATCTAGCTTAAGTGTGTCCTGTGGTGGTCACCCCCTGATCCAATCCCACCTCATGGCTCACTTCACCCACTCACTTCCTGTCTCCGTCTCCATATGACGACAGCAAAACATTACCTCAGATAGCAATGGCGAACACAACAAATGCAAAATAGTATCCAGTGTCTCTCCTGAGCTCTTAGTCCCTTAATGACTACTTAGAATACCTAGAATTGGATGGTGGTGATAAGTATTCATGAAAAAAATAACATTTGTGAAAGGGCAGCATGAATCCTGGAAATAAACTATAACAATATTACACAGTGCGTCTTTAAAAGAGCTTATGGATGTGCAGTTCCATAGAATACAAACATGTTTTGGTCAAGCAATTTGAGAGATTACATTCACAACACAAAGTATTTTCAGGGGACCTATAGCCAACGTGGTGGGTGTTTCTTGTCAAGGTGAGTGCACCTTAACAACAAAATGCTGCCTTTTACTGGAGTGTATTTGTCATGACATGTGTGGAGGTGTGTGGTTTGTAACACACAGCTGTTTTCTCTCGTCAGGTAATTGTGCACCTCCTCCTCCTCCTTCAGAGAGTAAAACACACAAACACACCACAGCCACTGGATGACAGTCATCTCATCTCACCTCACCCTCCGCCCAACCCAACCGCTTTGTGTTACGGTAAATTAAACATAGAATGACGGAGGATGACAAGTTGTAATCAACTAAGACAGGCACAGAAACACAGACCACAGAAATGTCGTCAAACACAGATGCTGTCTCGAAAGCATTTCACTGCTGTGCCATGGCAATACATGGGTTCTAAATGTTTGTTTTAACCTGGTTGCGCGAAACTAGCTGCGCAAAACTCAACCTCTGATTGTTGGAAAGCGCTGTCGGTCAAAAACTTAGCTCACATGGTTGGCTGCCAGTGTCTTGCCCCTCCTCATAACACCGTGTTTACAAAAAAAATCCATCTATAACACATGAAACAATGAAATGGAGGACATGCTCTAGTCTACATCTTCTCATGACAATTCAGACAGAAAATGTGTTTGGATTTGAGGTATAGTAGGCTATTACATAACAGGCAGGTAGAGAGAGGATATTCTGTACACTTTGCATTTTGTATTTAAAAAATGCTGTTAATATATGCTGTCCCTGTGTTGAATAAATAAACTTGAAACTTGCAACACTTACAAGGCCAATGGCTGTACTACAGATTGAGCTGTTTTGAGAGGAGCAATTAAAAAGACATAACAGGTAACACATTGGAAACCTTAGTAACATTGGTAACATTAGTAACATTGTTAACACTGTAACACATTAACACACAACACAGCTAAAGCCGCTTCCACATCTGTCCAATTCGACCAGACTTTCTAACTACGACTAGTAAGTTGTCTGTCTGAACCCAGGCTCCGCTCTCGCAGTGATGCAACACCTTCGGCTCAGCTACACTCACTCAGGCAATTTGCTTGTTCAGGTACTTTCGGGTTCCTTCCACAGCGGGAAACTGCACCCACTTTGTCGGGAAGCAGTCAACTTTGAGCTGGGTAGAGGCGTGTTCAAGGCAGTGACATGGTTTAAGCAGAGACGTTCTATTGGGACTAAGAAATGTTTGGTTTAAACTTTGGCTCAGCCTGTTCTGCCCTCGCCCAAGAGAAAACCAAGGGAGGTGGGTCAACCATGCCGTTTGAGAATGCTAGTTGCTATGCTCTTGGTCAGACCACCTCTCGAAGAGATTTGAAAGTCATGATAATCAGGCTAGTTTTTCTGCTCCTTTCGGTCTTGATCGGACACAGTTTGCTCCCCGAACACACCGTGCCAACTTCACCCACAATAGACACTCCCCTGGGCAGCACCGGAGGGATTTTGTTGTAGTAACTTCCGCGTTTGAGAGCTCGCGGTTCGGCTGGCCCTGCTGTAATTGTTTTCATGTTTTCACAAAGTGAACTCTCTTCTTTTCATGAGTAGCCAGCCTTGATAGTAGACGCACTACGAATGACTCTAAATAGGCTATAGCCCACCATGCCCATGGGCAAAGCCCCCCTGCCATTTATAATTTGTCCATCAAGACATTCTAGCTGTATCTTGCTCACAAAACACTATGACTTTCACGATTTCATTACTTCACTGTAGCTTGGACTTCATTTCTCTCACTGCGACCTAGTTTTCTAAACAAACACAGTGCATGTCGTATTGAAACTCAAGTAGACATGACTTTGCTAGCCCTTCCACCTCCTGCTTGCAGTTAACAATCAGAGTCCGGCTCTACCACTGACGCTCTCCACAACCCAACTGAGCATGCTCAAAGTCTCCCGACGGCGACCCATGATCACCAATGTCCTCCAACTCCCCCCGACGCACGGAAACACACCGAGCCAACTCTGACCCAACTGCCCCCAACGCACGACAATAACCGACCATCGGGTTCATTTATTAAAAGCGACTTACAACTATTATTTTTTCAGGGTATTGGATACAGTCCCTGTAGCAATGTGGGGTTAGGTGCCTTGCTCAAGGGCACTTCAGCCATGGATGGAGATGTAGGGAGAGGTCAGGGGGGGATTTGAACCGGCAACCCCTAGATTGAAAGACCAAATCTCTAACCACTAGGCCATGGCTGCCCCTTACATTCAGACTGGAATACAATAATGTGCAGTCAGCTAACCCAGCCTTATTAGCAAGTGTTGCTAGAGATAATGCATTGGGACTGGTAAGTGTTTCTGTTGTGAAAAAGCAGCTGCCTTTTCACTGTAGTTAATTGCACTAGTGTTACTCGAGAGAAACGTCTGTGCGTGTGTGTGTGTGTGTGTGTTATGGGGTTCGTTACTCGAGAGAGGATGGCATGTCAGAAGTGTGAAACACAGTTTTCTACTCACCCAGGATGGTGTGTGTGTGTGTGTGTGTGTGTGTGTGTGTGTGTGTGTGTGTGTGTGTGTGTGTGTGTGTGTGTGTGTGTGTGTTTGTGTGTGTGTGTGTGTGTGTGTCTGTGTCTGTGTCTGTGTCTGTGTCTGTGTGTCTGCGTGCCTGCATGAGTGTTTGAGTGTGTGTTTGAGTTTGTGTGTACGTGCATGTGTGTATGTGTGATGTGCCCACTTACATGTGTGTGTATCAGAGAGAGAGAGAGAGAGAGAGAGAGAGAGAGAGAGAGAGAGAGAGAGCTCTGGCAAGTGCAAAGGCAGTGAGAGATTACCGCCAATTGGTCTGGCCAACGTCTCATATGTGTGAGTGTGACGACGTTATTGTATCAGGGGCACACACGCTTTTGAGTGGAGTGTGGGTCCATGCACACGCACACACACATGCACGCACGCATACACGCACACACACACACGCATGCANACACGCACGCACACACACACACACACACACACGCACGCACACACGCACACACACACACACAAACACACACACACGACAAGGAACATTCTAATTGTTAATGATACTAGGTGAAAACGAGCACACACACAAACACGCGCGCGCGCACACACACAGATTCCCCGTGGCTGGAAGAGGAACTATCACCTGCATGTGCACCTGCATGTCTTCCTGTTCTGTCTCCTCTACTTACAGTACTTCCCATCTCATTCTCTCTCTCTCTCTCTCTCTCCCTCTCGCTCTCTCTCTCTCTCTCTCTCTCTCTCTCTCTCTTTCTCTCTCAGCAGGTTTTTCTGGAGGAGCACTAGACAGCATAGTGCGAGCGTCAGGGCTGGATTGGCATACCGGGCATTACCCATTGGGCCCCGCACCCCGTGTGCCCTTATTTTTTTTAAAGGCCGGTCCAGCCCTGCTCGTGGGACCCTATTTTCAGAAAATGTTCAGAAAATTTTCTGAATTAAAAAAAAATGTTTTTTAAATCCCTGAAAATAGGGGCCCACAAGCGTGCGTGACCCACCGATGAGTCAGTTCTGCGCCGCTTATTATGAGGATGGAGGGGGGCTTTAATCCAAAACTGCCTGGGCCCCATTTCTCCCCCAGTCAAGCATAGTGCAAGCATTGCCTCTGGTCTGCTCACCACGCTTCCCTGTCAGCTTCCTTCTACATGAGAGCTCAGTTATGGTATATGACATGTCTCCCTGCCCCCACCTCTACCGCAGCACAGCGCAGCACCATCTCTCTCTCTCTCTCTCTCTCTCTCTCTCTCTCTCAATCTCCCCTGCCCCCACCTCTACCGCAGCGCAGCGCAGCACCATCTCTCTCTCTCTCTCTCTCTCTCTCTCTCTCTCTCTCTCTCTCTCTCTCTCTCTCTCTCTCTCTCTCTCTCTCTCTTTCTCTCTCTCTCTCTCTCTCTCTCTCTCTCTCTCTCTCTCAATCTCCCCTTCCCCCACCACTCTATGTGTGTGCATGTGTTCTCTCTTTCTCCAACCCAATCCCCTTTTTCTCTTTCCACCCACATACCCTCTCCTCCCCTTTCTCTTCCTCTCCTCTCTTTTCACTCTCCTCCACTCCTGTCCTCTCTTCTCCTGTCTCTTCCTCTCCCCTCCTCTCCTCTCCTTTCCTTTCCTTTCCTCCTCTCCTCTCTGCTCCTCTCCTCTCCTCAACTCCTCTCTTCTCATCTCCTCTCCTCTCCCGTCTCTTCCTCTCCCCTCCTCTCCTCTCCTCCCCCCCCTCTCCTTTCCTCCTCTCATATCCTCTTCTCACCTCTCCTTTCTTCCTCTCCTCTCCTCTCCTCTCCTGTTTCTTCCTCTCCTCCTCTTGTGGTCTCTTATCTGCCTTTAGCTCCTAATGTTTCAGCCGTCACCCCCCCCCCCCCCCCCCCTCTCTCTCTCTCTCTCTCTCTCTCTCTCTCTCTCTCTCTGGATGTATGAGGGGGTTAAGACTGCAGTGAAAGTGCCTAGCGAGTCTGTTCTGCAAACATGCTTAAGGCCACTTTCAGAGATGACCAGGGGGACCAAAAAGCACTCCAATACAATTCATGCTCTCATCTTTCTCCTTTCCTTCCCTTTCCTTCCCTTCCCTTCCCTTCCCTTCCCTTTCCTTCTCTCTCTCTCTCTCGCTCTCTCTCTCTCTCTCTCTCTCTCTCTCTCTCTCTCTCTCTCTCTCTCTCTCTCTCTCTCTCTCTCTCTCTCTCTCTCTCTCTCTCTCTCTCTCTCTCTTCTTGTCTTACTGTAAATCCTTTTTCCCCCTTTGGCAGCATCAGCCTAATACAGGTTAAGCGTTTAAACAAGCATACAGAAATAATGTCTCAACCAGCCTCCACCAGAAATATATTCACTTCTGTTGAGAAGCCATAAATTCACACACACACACACACACACACACACACACACACACACACACACACACACACACACACACACACACACACACACACACACACACACACACACACACACAAACATACACACACTTGACTGGGCCTCACGCTCTGTGTGTGTGTGTGTGTGTGTGTGTGTGTGTGTGTGTGTGTGTGTGTGTGTGTGTGTGTGTGTGTGTGTGTGTTTGTGTGTGTGTGTGTGTGTGTGCTGGACCTCCATCTGTTGTGACTGATACACAGCGTGTGTCGTATGACTCAGCCATAGCTAATCTCACACCCTCCACTCCGACACTCCGGTCCTCCACCAAGTGTTGCCAGATTGGGCGGTATCCCGCTATATTGGGATGCTTAGGATGAGCGTCTGCAAGTAGGGGTGTAAATCACAGCCTTCATGACGATACGATACGATATCGATTTCTTAAATCAGGGATTCGATTTTTTTTCGATCCTTAAGAAATCCCCACGATACGATGCGATTCGGTTCGATTCGATTTTTTCCAATTACTTTTCCACTACTATTGTGTTATGGAGCTAGGGCATTGCACATAGGGCCAGTGATTCGATTCTTTTCGATTCTTAAGAATGCCCCCACGATACGATGCGATTTGATTAAATCGCCGGCCGATACTTCCGATACATCGATATATTTCGATTTTATTTACATCCCTATCTGCAAGTCAAAAAAAGGCATTTGAGCGTTTTTTTCTGCCAACGTATGGGCATAGAATTCAATAGCAAAATGAGTTCTTATTGGGCGGGATTTAGTGATTTAGATTCCAGGCGGGTTTTGAGCATTTTTGAAAAAGAGAGATGGGGGAGTGCTGCCATGGGTCTCAATCAAGGATACATCGATATATATATCGGTATCGGTATCGGGCCGATATTTGCATTTTTCAAGTGTATCGGTATCGACCGATACGCGTGTGGTTTTGCCCGATACGCAATATTTTTTTTTTTATGTCATTCAGGTTTTTTTAAAAGCACCAAGACACTTTATTTTTGTATTACTTGATTGTTAGACATTACTTGATTGTTAGAGTGGGTGTTTAAATGTTACAAGTTCTACCTCAATTTGATAATGTTAAAGGAATGTTTATTTTTAACTTGAGACCTGGAATATTTGTCATTTTTTAACTTTTCTTTTAACCCATATCGGCCCCAAATATAGGGTATCGGAAATCGGGTATCGGCCAAGGTTGATGAAAAGAAAATCGGTATCGCATCGGCAATTAAAAAACCTGTATCGGTCGACCCCTAGGTAGTGCAGGTGCTCTTCAAGGGAAAAAGGGGCATCTGAAACGTCAAAGTAAAGGAGGATCCTGACTAGGCAACAGTGCTTTTGGGTTTTTATTTTTACCACACGCACCGACCGACTCCGATGAAGGTCTGACTGACCGAAATGTCAGCTTTCACATTAAAAACTTGACAGTAATTGTAGCAGTGTTGCGCTTCTATAGTTTTCAAGTGATTTCCATTGAGATAGCTGCACTTGCAAACAAAGATTCAAGGTGTGCAGGCCATCTCCTCCATTTTATTAAAAATAAAAACTCAACAGTAGTGTTGCCTCGGGACCTCCCTTTACTCCCTTTAGTTTTGGAGCATATTTTGTCTCATCTGGCAACCCGTCCTCCGCCTTCCCACAAGCCCCTGCTGCTGTGCCATGCAGGAAGGGGAATATGGAGATGCCGCATGGCCACTTCCTCTCCACGGGGGTTATCAGAGGGGACAGGCCTGCCTGCCTGGAGACACACACACAAGCACACGCACAGGCATGAGCACACACACACGCCAACACACACGCAGACACACACGCAGACACACACACAGGCGTGAGCACACACGCACACACACACACACACACACACACACACACACACACACACACACACACACACACACACACACACACACACACACACAAATAACGTGCATGCATGCGACAGGTTGCGTGCATGAATGCATGCAAACACACACGCACGCATGCATACTAACATCCACACACACACACACACACACACACACACACACACACACACACACACACACACACACACACACACACACACACACACACACACACACACACACACTCACCCTTTTTAACACCACCATCACTTGACCACATAATTGCATGTGGTGAAGGCTGCCTATCGTCTTACAGTGCTGCACCAAATTACTATACACACTAGTCACCAGACACTACCATAGCATCCCCCCCCCACACACACACACACACACACACACACACACACACACACATAGTCAGGGTAGTCATGCATAAGCGGTTAGGGCATCAGACTTGTAGCCCAAAGGTTGCCGGTTTGACTCCCGACCCGCCAGGTTGGTGGGGGGATTAATTAACCAGTGCTCTCCCCCATCCTCCTCCATGACTGAGGTACCCTGAGCATGGTGCCGTCCCGCCGCACTGCTCCCTAGACGCGCCATTGAGGGCTGCCCCCTTGCACGGGTGAGGCATACAATGTAATTTCGTCTTGTGCAGTGAACACTTGTTGTGGAGTGCTGAGTCACAATCACAACGGGAGTTGGAGTTTCCCAGATGGGCTTTCACTTCACTACACAGGCCTGTTCCGGAAAAATGGGGAACTCCACCCACTTTGTCAGAAACCAATCAACTTGGAGCAGCTCCAATGGCCCTGGGTAGAGGCGTGCGCAAGGCAGTGACGTGTTTTAAGCAGAGACGTTCTATTGAGACTAAGAAAATGCTTGGTTTAAACTTCGGCACAGCCTTTTCTGGCCTCGACCAATAGCAAACCAAGGGAGGAGGGTCAACCTTGCCATTTGGGAATCGTTAATCAATATGCAAGGCGTCAGACCAAGTCTCAAAGATTTGACAGTCGATGATAATAATCAGGCAACTGGAGGTAGCACAGGTAGGCACTCTCTGTCTATCTGTCTGTCTGTCTGTTTGTTTGTTTGTCGATCTGTAAGTCTGTTCGTCTGTTTGTCTGTCCATGTACACGGTATGTTCACCGCAGATAGTATAGGTCAGTGGTTCTTAACCTGGGGTGCGGGCACCCCCTGGGGGTGCACCAGACTTTACAGGGGGTGCGTGGAATGTTGTTTGTGTTGAGGTTGTGACCAAAATTCAGCTTGGGAACATTATAATTAGGCCAAATCTAAACCTAATTAAAACACATTTTGGTCCCCATTTAAAGTCATTAACCCTATTCAGACTGGGCTTTTTTGGCATTCCCGGGACTGGGGGGGGGCTCTTTTGACCCCCCCCCTCATAACTCATGAACGGAATACAGTATCACTACGAAACTTGGAGGAGATGATCTACATATGGACATCTATGAATGACATCATTTTTTGTGTAATTATCTGGTATTATGACGTCATTATGACATCATTATCTTATTATGCCCAAAATATCGCCATAATGGATTTTCCAACAAATTTAGGTAATGCACTTAAATTTTAATGATTTTATGCTTCAAACCACTTAAATGCTCACAAAGTTGTCTGATGCTAATGGAAATAACAAAAAAATATGAAAAAATATGGCGTCATAGATATGGTAAAGTGATTTTTGGTCAGACATACCTATCAGAAAACCGTTGCCATGGCAACGGCAAAAATGATAAACCTAATCTTTCGGTACCTAACTGTAGCCAACTAAATGTTAGGAAAAGTCACAAAGTTTCGTAGTCATAGCTTAAGTCGTTAAGGAATTATACAACATCGAAGTTGGTGCGGGCACTTTTACCCCCCCCCCCTCCCCCCTCAGTCTGGATAGGGTTAAGCTTTTAATTAATATCTCAAGCAAAAATCATTGTGATTCATCACTAAAATCTTTTTTTAGTCCTTATACACGTTATACACGTTGGGATGGGGGTGCGCGGCCAGTCTTGTGAACAGGTAAGGGGGTGCGCTGAGAAAAAAAGGTTAAGAACCACTGGTATAGGTACAGTACTGTACATATCTCTGTATCAGTTAGCAGCCTATACTTATCTTTCTCTGTCTCTAAATCTATGTCTCTGTTTGTCTGTCGTCTGTTTCGTCATTTGTCTGTCTGTCCGTCCATCTCTCTGCCAAGTTCCCTCAGCAGGTACAACTTTGTGAATGAACAACATGTAGTTTCAATACTGCTACAATAGTTTGAAGCCTTCATTAACATACAACAACCTTTTGCTGGTGTTGAAAGAAAGTGGTGTGCGTGGGCGTGCATGTGGGTTTATCTGGAGTCAAAGTAATGAAATAATTGAATAATTAGAATATGATAATACAAGTAATTGTTTACAAGTACGGTAAATACCATTAAGTTGCAAATCCCTCGTATTATATGTGTTAGCTTAAGTATTAAAACACGTTAGAACATGATTCATTCAGTGCCAACAAACGCCGTAAATTTAAAAAAATGGAAAACAACCAAGCAATACATAAATAGGTAAACAGGATTTAAGACAACATCAATCATTTCTCATCTGCACTAAATTATAAGTCAAACACCCTATTGCCAAAACACAACAAATTCATTCTTCAATTTAACTGGCAATTTCATTTCCACGGCCACTTCCTAAGCGGCGGACAGCTAAAAAAAAATTTTTTTAAACTATACTCAATCACACAATACCTATAATTCACATACAGTAATTGTCTTATACCTACATTTACTTTCTAAGCGTGTAAGCGCAAGAGACCATTGGACAAACCCTTGGCTATTCCTGACCCCTCTAATTTAGGTTTCCATGGCAGCTGCACGGCCCATCTTGCCAACGGACAACCGAAAGGAACAACAGAAGCGTACAGAGACAAAAAAGAGAGAAAGAGAAAGATGGATGGCTAGAGATGTATGATGATGAAAAGATAAAAACACAGATACCATAACCGATAGAAAGAAGATTTGGGAGATATACAGTAAGCAGAGAAATATAATGAAACAGAAAGACAAAAAGACTACCAGATTGAGGAGACCATATGAGAGAGAGAGAGAGAGAGAGAGAGAGAGAGAGAGAGAGAGAGAGAGACAGAGACAGAGAGAGAGAGAGAGAGAGAGAGAGAGAGAAAGAGAGAGAGCGAGAGAGAGAGAGAGAGAGAGAGAGAGAGAGAGAGAGAGAGAGAGAGAGAGAAGGAGGGCCTCCTCCTGTCTCCTTTATCCTGTGGCTTTCCCCAGCTTTACAGCTTTACTGTTCTGTACTGAAAAGAGAGTGATGGAGGGCAGGACAGAGAGAAAGAAGAGAATAGAAAGAGGATGAGAGGGGGATACAGTGATGAGAGAAGAAAGAGAAGGAGAGGGAGATAAAGTGATGCGAGAATAAAGAGAAGGAGAGGGAGATAAAGTGAAGAAAACACAGAAGCCTACAGAGAAGTGTGTATGGAGGGTGAAAGAGAGATAGAAGAAGGGAAAAGTAGTGGTAAAAACAGGGAAAGGGATAGAGAAAGAAAGAAAGAAAGAAAGAAAGAAAGAAAGAAAGAAAGAAGGAAAGAAAGAAAGAAAGAAAGAAAGAAAGAAAGAAAGAAAGAAAGAAAGAAAGAAAGAAAGAAAGAAAGAAAGAGATCTTTAGAGAGAGAGAGAGAGAGAGAGAGAAGAAAGAAAAGGTAGTGGTAAAAACAGGGAGAGGGATAGAGAGGAATAGACAGAAAGAAAGGCAGAGAGAAAGCAAGAGGTCTTTGGAGAGGGTGTTTGTGTGTAAGGTATGTGGCCCTCACCAGTTCTACTGATCCGTAGTGCTTCCGACTGAACTCCCCTCTTCTGCAGCCCAGGTCTTCTGACGCAGAGCTGGAGAGCAAACACACACACACACACAAGTAAATATCAACAAGTAAACATACACACACACACAAGTAGATATCAACATGTAAACACACACACACACAGAAGTAAATATCAACGTGTAAACACATACACACAAGTGAATATCAATATGTAAACACACACACACACACACACACACACACACACACACACACACACACACACACACACACACACACACACACACACACACACACACACACACACACACACACACACACACACTAACACACAAGCAAGTAGGCAGTTGTGCGTGTGCGCTTGTAAGGGGTGAGTGGATGTGTA